>NC_092099.1:26820623-27083123 GCF_045679555.1 Salvelinus alpinus
ATTATGTCCCCCTCCTCTCTCTCCTGCCTCCCTCCATCATGTCCCCCTCCTCTCTCTCCTGCCTCCCTCCATTATGTCCCCCTCATCTCTCTCCTGCCTCCCTCCATTATGTCCCCCTCCTCTCTCTCCTGCCTCCCTCCATCATGTCCCCCTCCTCTCTCTCCTGCCTCCCTCCATCATGTCCCCCTCCTCTCTCTCCTGCCTCCCTCCATTATGTCCCCCTCCTCTCTCTTCTGCCTCCCTCCATTATGTCCCCCTCATCTCTCTCCTGCCTTCCTCCATCATGTCCCCCTCCTCTCTCTCCTGCCTCCCTCCATTATGTCCCCCTCATCTCTCTCCTGCCTCCCTCCATCATGTCCCCCTCCTCTCTCTCCTGCCTCCCTCCATTATGTCCCCCTCATCTCTCTCCTGCCTCCCTCCATTATGTCCCCCTCCTCTCTCTCCTGCCTTCCTCCATCATGTCCCCCTCCTCTCTCTCCTGCCTCCCTCCATTATGTCCCCCTCATCTCTCTCCTGCCTCCCTCCATTATGTCCCCCTCATCTCTCTCCTGCCTCCCTCCATCATGTCCCCCTCATCTCTCTCCTGCCTCCCTCCATTATGTCCCCCTCCTCTCTCTCCTGCCTCCCTCCATCATGTCCCCCTCATCTCTCTCCTGCCTCCCTCCATCATTCCCCCCTCCTCTCTCTCCTGCCTCCCTCCATCATGTCCCCCTCCTCTCTCTCCTGCCTCCCTCCATCATGTCCCCCTCCTCTCTCTCCTGCCTCCCTCCATTATGTCCCCCTCATCTCTCTCCTGCCTCCCTCCATTATGTCCCCCTCATCTCTCTCCTGCCTCCCTCCATTATGTCCCCCTCATCTCTCTCCTGCCTCCCTCCATCATGTCCCCCTCATCTCTCTCCTGCCTCCCTCCATTATGTCCCCCTCATCTCTCTCCTGCCTCCCTCCATCATGTCCCCCTCCTCTCTCTCCTGCCTCCCTCCATTATGTCCCCCTCCTCTCTCTCCTGCCTCCCTCCATCATGTCCCCCTCATCTCTCTCCTGCCTCCCTCCATTATGTCCCCCTCATCTGTCTCCTGCCTCCCTCCATCATTCCCCCCTCCTCTCTCTCCTGCCTCCCTCCATCATGTCCCCCTCCTCTCTCTCCTGCCTCCCTCCATTATGTCCCCCTCCTCTCTCTCCTGCCTCCCTCCATCATGTCCCCCTCATCTGTCTCCTGCCTCCCTCAATCATTCACCCCTCCTCTCTCTCCTGCCTCCCTCCATCATGTCCCCCTCCTCTCTCTCCTGCCTCCCTCCATTATGTCCCCCTCATCTCTCTCCTGCCTCCCTCCATCATGTCCCCCTCCTCTCTCTCCTGCCTCCCTCCATCATGTCCCCCTCCTCTCTCTCCTGCCTCCCTCCATCATGTCCCCCTCATCTCTCTCCTGCCTCCCTCCATTATGTCCCCCTCATCTCTCTCCTGCCTCCCTCCATCATGTCCCCCTCATCTCTCTCCTGCCTCCCTCCATTATGTCCCCCTCCTCTCTCTCCTGCCTCCCTCAATCATGTCCCCCTCCTCTCTCTCCTGCCTCCCTCCATTATGTCCCCCTCATCTCTCTCCTGCCTCCCTCCATCATGTCCCCCTCCTCTCTCTCCTGCCTCCCTCCATTATGTCCCCCTCATCTCTCTCCTGCCTCCCTCCATCATGTCCCCCTCCTCTCTCTCCTGCCTCCCTCCATTATGTCCCCCTCATCTCTCTCCTGCCTCCCTCCATCATGTCCCCCTCATCTCTCTCCTGCCTCCCTCCATTATGTCCCCCTCCTCTCTCTCCTACCTCCCTCCATCATGTCCCCCTCCTCTCTCTCCTGCCTCCCTCCATCATGTCCCCCTCATCTCTCTCCTGCCTCCCTCCATTATGTCCCCCTCCTCTCTCTCTTGCCTCCCTCCATTATGTCCCCCTCCTCTCTCTCCTGCCTCCCTCCATCATGTCCCCCTCCTCTCTCTCCTGCCTCCCTCCATTATGTCCCCCTCATCTCTCTCCTGCCTCCCTCCATCATGTCCCCCTCATCTCTCTCCTGCCTCCCTCCATTATGTCCCCCTCCTCTCTCTCCTACCTCCCTCCATCATGTCCCCCTCCTCTCTCTCCTGCCTCCCTCCATCATGTCCCCCTCATCTCTCTCCTGCCTCCCTCCATTATGTCCCCCTCCTCTCTCTCTTGCCTCCCTCCATTATGTCCCCCTCCTCTCTCTCCTGCCTCCCTCCATCATGTCCCCCTCCTCTCTCTCCTGCCTCCCTCCATTATGTCCCCCTCCTCTCTCTCCTGCCTCCCTCCATTATGTCCCCCTCCTCTCTCTTCTGCCTCCCTCCATTATGTCCCCCTCATCTCTCTCCTGCCTCCCTCCATCATGTCCCCCTCCTCTCTCTCCTGCCTCCCTCCATTATGTCCCCCTCCTCTCTCTCCTGCCTCCCTCCATCATGTCCCCCTCCTCTCTCTCCTGCCTCCCTCCATCATGTCCCCCTCCTCTCTCTCCTGCCTCCCTCCATCATGTCCCCCTCCTCTCTCTCCTGCCTCCCTCCATTATGTCCCCCTCCTCTCTCTCCTGCCTCCCTCCATCATGTCCCCCTCCTCTCTCTCCTGCCTCCCTCCATTATGTCCCCCTCCTCTCTCTCCTGCCTCCCTCCATCATGTCCCCCTCCTCTCTATATTGCCTCCCTCCATTATGTCCCCCTCCTCTCTCTCCTGCCTCCCTCCATTATGTCCCTCTCCTCTATTTTCTTCTCCTATTCCTCCCTCTCTCCTTTCCCCACTGGTCAGTTCTGTAATTACAGCTGTGGACATTGCAAACAATTAGATCCTGCACTGTGTTTATACTGTTTGCATTCTATGTCAAGCACAGCTTCTGCATGTAGTGTCAGACAGTAGTGTGTCATTGTTACAGATCATTTCATACGTTTTAAGCAAAATACAAACATCTTCATGAGGTTGATGAGAGAGGAAGTCTGTTTATGTTTACAGAAATCAAATCAAAGTTAATTGGTCGCATACACAGTTTTTCAGATGTTATCGCAGGTGTATCTAGTTCCAACAATGCAGCAATATCTAGCAATACAATAACAATAACACTATCCCAGTTCAAAGCAGCCATCTTCCATTCCCTTTGGAACACGTCACTCATACCAAAGACAGTACAGTATAAACATAGGCAGAAGCTGCTCCTCCAATAGAAGTCCCTGATCACGCTTGTAGGCGATGTCATGGCGACATATGCTGGCCAATCGGGTCTAAGGGTTGTCTTGCACCGAACTCAACATGTGCAAGCCGTCAAATCAAAGAAATAAAGTTTCTGATGAAAATGAAAACGTGTCAGTTCGTCACTTTGTTAGAGTAATAACATATTCAACTACTTAAGACATTGACTCGAATCTAGGTTGTGCCTTTAGGAAGAGTTTTTACCTTCTTTCATTGACTTTCATTGACTGGAAGTCTGGCGATGTTGTGCCTCTGGGTTTAGAAACTCTGTGTTCATCCTGTCTAGCCCCATTCGGACTACTGTAACTAATGCAACCCAAACAACAGCTTTATATGATACACAGTGGGTCAGAGTAGGACTTGGTGGAACTGATGCTACCTCTACTGAACTCCTGGTGGCATCCTGTAGCTGACTGGTATTTATCTTAGAACTGCTGCCAGAACAGCCATGAGAGCCAGCAGTGTAACACACCTGATGCCCACTAACACAGTTGTATATGAAGAACGTAAAGGAGCCAATCTGGAAGCAGTCCAGGGGAAACACACACACAGACACGAAGGGCTCTAATGTGCCACTAAAATCTCCCAGATATGAATTGTTTTAATGATAAGGCTTCGCTGTACCGTTGTTTCCTAGTGCCCTACACTCTTAGAAAAAGGGTTCCAAAAGGGTTCTTTGGCTGTCCCCATAGGAGAACCCTTTTTGGTTCCAGGTAAAACCGTATATGGTTCCAGGTAGAACCCTTTTGGGTTCCATTTAGAACCCTCTGTGGAAAGGGTTCTACATGGAACCCAAAAAAGTTCTACCTGGAACCAAAATGGGTTCTTCAAAGTGTTCTCCTATGGGGACAGTAGAAGAACCATTTTATGTTCTAAATAGCACCCTTTATTTCTAACAGTGTAGAAAAAGCGAATGCAGATTCTTTAGCGTCATAGTTGCACCATTACTACAGCGAAAACGGCTTGCTTCTTGCCCACCCAGGTCAAAAGATCAGTGTCCGGTTTCCCAATAGTGATGGAATTTAGGCTTATGAGTGTTTTAATGATCCATATTTCCTACAACTGCCGAAGATGTAACAAGCGTTTCCCACAACACCACACAGAGAGAACGGTCGGTAAGTGCGTTGTTGGAGCACGTTTCGATACTGATATTATCGAAAGAAAGGTAGCGCTGCTCTCAGATCAGCTTTCTCCATTCAAATCTTACCTTAACATTATAATAATTTATCAATACTGACCAGGGATCAGCTCCTAAAGAGATACACTATATTACCAAAAGTATGTGGACTTTTGCTCGTTGAATATCTCATTACAAAATCATGGGCATTAATACGGAGTTGTTCCTCCTTTGGTGCTATAACAGCATCCACTCTTCTGTGAAGGCTTTCCACTAGCTGTTGGAACATTGCTGCAGGGACTTGCATCCATTCAGCCACAAGAGCGTTAGTGAGGTCGGGAACTGATGTTGGGCGATTAGGCCTGGCTCGCAGTCGGCATTCCAATTCATCACAATGGTGTTCGATGGGGTTGAGGTCAGAGCTCTGTGCAGGCCAGTCAAGTTCTTCCACAATGATCACATCAAACCATTTCTGTATGGACCTCGCTTTGTGAACTGGGGCAGTTTCATGCTAAAACAGAAAAAGGCCTTCTCCAAACTGTTTTCACAAAGTTGGAAGCACAGAATCGTCTAGAATGTAATTGTATGCTGTAGCGTTAAGAGTTCCCTTCACTGGAACTAAGGGGCCTAGCCAGAACCATGAACACATCCCCGGACCATTATTCCTCCTCCACCAAACTTTACAGTTGACACTATGCATTGGGGCAGGTAGCATTCTCTTGGCATTTGCCAAACCCAGATTCGTCAGTTGTACTGCCAGATGGTGAAGCGTGATTCTTCACGCCAGAGAAAGCGTTTTCGCTGCTCTAGAGTCCAATGGCGGAGAGCTTTACACCACTCCAGCCAATGGTTGGCATTGCACATGGTGATCTAAGGCTTGTGTGTGGCTGCTCAGCCATGGAAACCCATTTCATGAAGTTCCCGACAAACAGATCTTGTGCTGAGGCAGTTTAGAACTCGATAGTGAGTGTTGCAACTGAGGACAGACGATTTTGACACGCTACACTCTTCAGCACTTGGCAGTCCCGTTCTGTGAGCTTGTGTGGCCTACCACCGTTGTTACTCCTAGATGTTTCCACTTCACAATAACAGCACTTACAGTTGACCTGTGCAGCTCTAGCAGGACAGAAATTTTACGAACTGACTTGTTGGGAAGGTGGCATCCTATGACGGTACCACGTTGAAAGTCACTGATCTCTTCATTAAGGCCATTCTACTGCCAATGTTTTCTATTTAGATTGCATGGCTGTGTCCTCCATTTTATACACCTGTCAGCAAGGGGTGTGGCTGAAATAGCCGAATCCACTAGTTTGAAGTGGTGTCCACATACTTTTGTATATATAGTGTATTACCACCTATGGCTGTAAATATTGAGGCCGCTTATTCTAATGCTTACCCTATAATAATGCACTAAATCACATCAATAGCATACAAGTAGCAAAATAGAACTCAATGAATTGAACATGAAATGTATTTCATTAGGATTGAAATAGGGCTATAGCCTACTGTTTATATTTAGGGCAGTCATCTCGGTTTTCATCTGAAGCATCTTTTTATACGTTGCTTGTTTGTATCAATTGCAAAGACATTGGCAACTTTGTATTTGTAGTCAACTTTGTTCTGACGTTTCAGTGGTCACAGAGAGACAGACAAGCCATGTGATTCTATGTTTAGCGAATATCTGAGGGTCTGAGGCATGGTCTGAGGCAGGCGTTAGATTACGAGCGTTTTTAAGTGCAACGTTAATAACGGTGGTTTTGGGAAACAGCTCAGAGATTTAACGATGCTCCTACGTAGGTTCTAACGGTGAACTAAGCCTTAAGATGCTTTTGGGGAACCAGGGCCTGACCCATATTACCGGCGCAACATTTTTATCTTCCTATAGCAGATCGCCGGGACCGCATTTTACATTCATAAACCACGTCTTGGGCCATTCTAAAACTACTCGTAGGTCGGCATCATTAACCATTTGTTTACACTTTGTTCAGTCATGTTATCTCATTGGCTAGCTAGCTAACAACCTCGTAACTTTACCAGTGTTTCCAAACATTTGGGAGTACAGAAAGAAAGGAAAAGGGATAGCTTCTTCAGGAGATCTGTTACGGCTGTCGTCGGAATGAGACCAAGGTGGAGCGTGGTAGGCGTACATTTTGAATTTATTAAATGAAACACCAAAAAAACAAGAACGTTTTGTAGCGCTAAACCAGCAACTAACAAAAACAAGATCCCACGACAGAAAGTGGGAAAAAGGGCTGCCTAAGTATGATTCCCAATCAGAGACAACGATAGACAGCTGCCTCTGATTGGGAACCACACTCGGCCAAAAACAATGAAATAGACATAGAATGCATAGAATGCCCACCCCAAATCACACCCTGACCTAACCAAATAGAGAAATAAAACGGCTCTCTAAGGTCAGGGCGTGACAAGATCAGAGATCATAGCAATGAATGAATGACATATCTCTTGCATGTCATCATCAAAACCTGACATTTTTATAGAGACAGTGTACAATTTTCGTTGTAATTATGCTCAATAGGAAAATAGTCCTTTTACACCATGTAGAAACCTAATATTCCACAAATTACATTGTAATTTCAATGACAGGTATATTTATCAACATTTGAGATTTTTATAATAAACACATGTATTTACAGATGTTACATATTAGTTTCTAGAGCACACCATGTGCTTCAAAAGTAGCTAGAATGTATAAAGTCCCACTATAGGCTGTATCTCAATCAATTTCAAAATAAGTATTGCTGGTGCTCCTAAATTTCATGTGGTGCTCCTAACTCTTTTAAGTTTGGAGCACCAGTGCTACCAATCTTTTATTATTATTTAAAGCCCTGCACACACACTCGCACAGACACACACACACAAGACAGCTTTGAAAAGCTTTGACTGTTTTTGAGTATGTCTGGGGCAGGCGGAGCAGCTGAAAGCCAGCAGGTAACGGTCAAGGTTGGGTAACGGTCAGGAACGCAGACATCCATGGTCACGCTCTCTCTGCCCTGTGGTCCAGTAGTAGTCGAAGTTGCATGTGACAGTTGAACGAGAGTGAGTGAATTTACAGTAATGAGCTACCACTACACAGGGGCGGAGCCAGAGGGGTGTCCAGGGTGGCACAATTGAATTCGCTACTGGTAGTTTGATGCTGATTGACATCTCATTTCACCTCTTGTTGAAAGAAGCATTTATTTTGATGTTCGGCGGCGCATTTTTCAAATCGAGGATGAGGAAGAGAGAATATTAATGTTGGTTGCGAGATACAGAAGAATAAGAATAAGAAGAACATACAGAAGAAGAAGAGAGAATATTTCCACAGCCGATCGGCGAAAGCATAATATTTGAAGTAAGTTTTAAGTTTTAGCATCAGGTTTAGGTTTTCTGAACAACTTTTATGAAAGTTGAGTCGCTGTGTAAGTTAACGTTAGACCTTAGGCTCCATTAACAGACAGTTAATCAGATAAGAGAGATCGGTTCCCAATTTATCCTAACATTATGTTTACATCTGTGCTAGTAATACACACATATACAGTGCAGTGTTGTAAGTTACAGTATATGAATGTTTAGTTAATGTGGGGTAACTAGTAGGCTACAGCTGTCAGTGTTGAGCAAGTTAACATTCATTCTAATGTGGGGTAACTAGTAGGCTACAGCTGTCAGTGTTCAGCAAGTTAACATTCATTCTAATGTGGGGTAACTAGTAGGCTACAGCTGTCAGTGTTCAGCAAGTTAACATTCATTCTAATGTGGGGTAACTAGTAGGCTACAGCTGTCAGTGTTCAGCAAGTTAACATTCATTCTAATGTGGGGTAACTAGTAGGCTACAGCTGTCAGTGTTCAGCAAGTTAACATTCATTCTAATGTGGGGTAACTAGTAGGCTACAGCTGTCAGTGTTCAGCAAGTTAACATTCATTCTAATGTGGGGTAACTAGTAGGCTACAGCTGTCAGTGTTCAGCAAGTTAACATTCATTCTAATGTGGGGTAACTAGTAGGCTACAGCTGTCAGTGTTCAGCAAGTAAACATTCATTCTAATGTGGGGTAACTAGTAGGCTACAGCTGTCAGTGTTCAGCAAGTTAACATTCATTCTAATGTGGGGTAACTAGTAGGCTACAGCTGTCAGTGTTCAGCAAGTTAACATTCATTCTAATGTGGGGTAACTAGTAGGCTACAGCTGTCAGTGTTCAGCAAGTCAACATTCATTCTAATGTGGGGTAACTAGTAGGCTACAGCTGTCAGTGTTCAGCAAGTTAACATTCATTCTAATGTGGGGTAACTAGTAGGCTACAGCTGTCAGTGTTCAGCAAGTTAACATTCATTCTAATGTGGGGTAACTAGTAGGCTACAGCTGACAGTATTCAGCAAGTAAACATTCATTCTAATGTGGGGTAACTAGTAGGCTACAGCTGTCAGTGTTCAGCAAGTAAACATTCATTCTAATGTGGGGTAACTAGTAGGCTACAGCTGTCAGTGTTCAGCAAGTAAACATTCATTCTAATGTGGGGTAACTAGTAAGCTACAGCTGTCAGTGTTCAGCAAGTTAACATTCATTCTAATGTGGGGTAACTAGTAGGCTACAGCTGTCAGTGTTCAGCAAGTTAACATTCATTCTAATGTGGGGTAACTAGTAGGCTACAGCTGTCAGTGTTCAGCAAGTTAACATTCATTCTAATGTGGGGTAACTAGTAGGCTACAGCTGTCAGTGTTCAGCAAGTTAACATTCATTCTAATGTGGGGTAACTAGTAGGCTACAGCTGTCAGTGTTCAGCAAGTTAACATTCATTCTAATGTGGGGTAACTAGTAGGCTACAGCTGTCAGTGTTCAGCAAGTTAACATTCATTCTAATGTGGGGTAACTAGTAGGCTACAGCTGTCAGTGTTCAGCAAGTTAACATTCATTCTAATGTGGGGTAACTAGTAGGCTACAGCTGTCAGTGTTCAGCAAGTTAACATTCATTCTAATGTGGGGTAACTAGTAGGCTACAGCTGTCAGTGTTCAGCAAGTTAACATTCATTCTAATGTGGGGTAACTAGTAGGCTACAGCTGTCAGTGTTCAGCAAGTTAACATTCATTCTAATGTGGGGTAACTAGTAGGCTACAGCTGTCAGTGTTCAGCAAGTTAACATTCATTCTAATGTGGGGTAACTAGTAGGCTACAGCTGTCAGTGTTCAGCAAGTTAACATTCATTCTAATGTGGGGTAACTAGTAGGCTACAGCTGTCAGTGTTCAGCAAGTAAACATTCATTCTAATGTGGGGTAACTAGTAGGCTACAGCTGTCAGTGTTCAGCAAGTTAACATTCATTCTAATGTGGGGTAACTAGTAGGCTACAGCTGTCAGTGTTCAGCAAGTTAACATTCATTCTAATGTGGGGTAACTAGTAGGCTACAGCTGTCAGTGTTCAGCAAGTTAACATTCATTCTAATGTGGGGTAACTAGTAGGCTACAGCTGTCAGTGTTCAGCAAGTTAACATTCATTCTAATGTGGGGTAACTAGTAGGCTACAGCTGTCAGTGTTCAGCAAGTTAACATTCATTCTAATGTGGGGTAACTAGTAGGCTACAGCTGTCAGTGTTCAGCAAGTAAACATTCATTCTAATGTGGGGTAACTAGTAGGCTACAGCTGTCAGTGTTCAGCAAGTAAACATTCATTCTAATGTGGGGTAAATAGTAGGCTACAGCTGTCAGTGTTCAGCAAGTTAACATTCATTCTAATGTGGGGTAACTAGTAGGCTACAGCTGTCAATGTTCAGCAAGTAAACATTCATTCTAATGTGGGGTAACTAGTAGGCTACAGCTGTCAGTGTTCAGCAAGTAAACATTCATTCTAATGTGGGGTAACTAGTAAGCTACAGCTGTCAGTGTTCAGCAAGTTAACATTCATTCTAATGTGGGGTAACTAGTAGGCTACAGCTGTCAGTGTTCAGCAAGTTAACATTCATTCTAATGTGGGGTAACTAGTAGGCTACAGCTGTCAGTGTTCAGCAAGTAAACATTCATTCTAATGTGGGGTAACTAGTAGGCTACAGCTGTCAGTGTTCAGCAAATTAACATTCATTCTAATGTGGGGTAACTAGTAGGCTACAGCTGTCAGTGTTCAGCAAGTTAACATTCATTCTAATGTGGGGTAACTAGTAGGCTACAGCTGTCAGTGTTCAGCAAGTTAACATTCATTCTAATGTGGGGTAACTAGTAGGCTACAGCTGTCAGTGTTCAGCAAGTTAACATTCATTCTAATGTGGGGTAACTAGTAGGCTACAGCTGTCAGTGTTCAGCAAGTTAACATTCATTCTAATGTGGGGTAACTAGTAGGCTACAGCTGTCAGTGTTCAGCAAGTTAACATTCATTCTAATGTGGGGTAACTAGTAGGCTACAGCTGTCAGTGTTCAGCAAGTTAACATTCATTCTAATGTGGGGTAACTAGTAGGCTACAGCTGTCAGTGTTCAGCAAGTAAACATTCATTCTAATGTGGGGTAACTAGTAGGCTACAGCTGTCAGTGTTCAGCAAGTAAACATTCATTCTAATGTGGGGTAAATAGTAGGCTACAGCTGTCAGTGTTCAGCAAGTTAACATTCATTCTAATGTGGGGTAACTAGTAGGCTACAGCTGTCAATGTTCAGCAAGTAAACATTCATTCTAATGTGGGGTAACTAGTAGGCTACAGCTGTCAGTGTTCAGCAAGTAAACATTCATTCTAATGTGGGGTAACTAGTAAGCTACAGCTGTCAGTGTTCAGCAAGTTAACATTCATTCTAATGTGGGGTAACTAGTAGGCTACAGCTGTCAGTGTTCAGCAAGTTAACATTCATTCTAATGTGGGGTAACTAGTAGGCTACAGCTGTCAGTGTTCAGCAAGTAAACATTCATTCTAATGTGGGGTAACTAGTAGGCTACAGCTGTCAGTGTTCAGCAAATTAACATTCATTCTAATGTGGGGTAACTAGTAGGCTACAGCTGTCAGTGTTCAGCAAGTTAACATTCATTCTAATGTGGGGTAACTAGTAGGCTACAGCTGTCAGTGTTCAGCAAGTTAACATTCATTCTAATGTGGGGTAACTAGTAGGCTACAGCTGTCAGTGTTCAGCAAGTTAACATTCATTCTAATGTGGGGTAACTAGTAGGCTACAGCTGTCAGTGTTCAGCAAGTTAACATTCATTCTAATGTGGGGTAACTAGTAGGCTACAGCTGTCAGTGTTCAGCAAGTTAACATTCATTCTAATGTGGGGTAACTAGTAGGCTACAGCTGTCAGTGTTCAGCAAGTTAACATTCATTCTAATGTGGGGTAACTAGTAGGCTACAGCTGTCAGTGTTCAGCAAGTTAACATTCATTCTAATGTGGGGTAACTAGTAGGCTACAGCTGTCAGTGTTCAGCAAGTTAACATTCATTCTAATGTGGGGTAACTAGTAGGCTACAGCAGTCAGTGTTCAGCAAGTAAACATTCATTCTAATGTGGGGTAACTAGTAGGCTACAGCTGTCAGTGTTCAGCAAGTTATCATTCATTCTAATGTGGGGTAACTAGTAGGCTACAGCTGTCAGTGTTCAGCAAGTTAACATTCATTCTAATGTGGGGTAACTAGTAGGCTACAGCTGTCAGTGTTCAGCAAGTTAACATTCATTCTAATGTGGGGTAACTAGTAGGCTACAGCTGTCAGTGTTCAGCAAGTTAACATTCATTCTAATGTGGGGTAACTAGTAGGCTACAGCTGTCAGTGTTCAGCAAGTTAACATTCATTCTAATGTGGGGTAACTAGTAGGCTACAGCTGTCAGTGTTCAGCAAGTTAACATTCATTCTAATGTGGGGTAACTAGTAGGCTACAGCTGTCAGTGTTCAGCAAGTTAACATTCATTCTAATGTGGGGTAACTAGTAGGCTACAGCTGTCAGTGTTCAGCAAGTTAACATTCATTCTAATGTGGGGTAACTAGTAGGCTACAGCTGTCAGTGTTCAGCAAGTTAACATTCATTCTAATGTGGGGTAACTAGTAGGCTACAGCTGTCAGTGTTCAGCAAGTTAACATTCATTCTAATGTGGGGTAACTAGTAGGCTACAGCTGTCAGTGTTCAGCAAGTAAACATTCATTCTAATGTGGGGTAAATAGTAGGCTACAGCTGTCAGTGTTCAGCAAGTTAACATTCATTCTAATGTGGGGTAACTAGTAGGCTACAGCTGTCAGTGTTCAGCAAGTAAACATTCATTCTAATGTGGGGTAACTAGTAGGCTACAGCTGTCAGTGTTCAGCAAGTAAACATTCATTCTAATGTGGGGTAACTAGTAAGCTACAGCTGTCAGTGTTCAGCAAGTTAACATTCATTCTAATGTGGGGTAACTAGTAGGCTACAGCTGTCAGTGTTCAGCAAGTTAACATTCATTCTAATGTGGGGTAACTAGTAGGCTACAGCTGTCAGTGTTCAGCAAGTAAACATTCATTCTAATGTGGGGTAACTAGTAGGCTACAGCTGTCAGTGTTCAGCAAATTAACATTCATTCTAATGTGGGGTAACTAGTAGGCTACAGCTGTCAGTGTTCAGCAAGTTAACATTCATTCTAATGTGGGGTAACTAGTAGGCTACAGCTGTCAGTGTTCAGCAAGTTAACATTCATTCTAATGTGGGGTAACTAGTAGGCTACAGCTGTCAGTGTTCAGCAAGTTAACATTCATTCTAATGTGGGGTAACTAGTAGGCTACAGCTGTCAGTGTTCAGCAAGTTAACATTCATTCTAATGTGGGGTAACTAGTAGGCTACAGCTGTCAGTGTTCAGCAAGTTAACATTCATTCTAATGTGGGGTAACTAGTAGGCTACAGCTGTCAGTGTTCAGCAAGTTAACATTCATTCTAATGTGGGGTAACTAGTAGGCTACAGCTGTCAGTGTTCAGCAAGTTAACATTCATTCTAATGTGGGGTAACTAGTAGGCTACAGCTGTCAGTGTTCAGCAAGTTAACATTCATTCTAATGTGGGGTAACTAGTAGGCTACAGCTGTCAGTGTTCAGCAAGTTAACATTCATTCTAATGTGGGGTAACTAGTAGGCTACAGCTGTCAGTGTTCAGCAAGTTAACATTCATTCTAATGTGGGGTAACTAGTAGGCTACAGCTGTCAGTGTTCAGCAAGTTAACATTCATTCTAATGTGGGGTAACTAGTAGGCTACAGCTGTCAGTGTTCAGCAAGTTAACATTCATTCTAATGTGGGGTAACTAGTAGGCTACAGCTGTCAGTGTTCAGCAAGTTAACATTCATTCTAATGTGGGGTAACTAGTAGGCTACAGCTGTCAGTGTTCAGCAAGTTAACATTCATTCTAATGTGGGGTAACTAGTAGGCTACAGCTGTCAGTGTTCAGCAAGTTAACATTCATTCCAATGTGGGGTAACTAGTAGGCTACAGCTGTCAGTGTTCAGCAAGTTAACATTCCTTCTAATGTGGGGTAACTAGTAGGCTACAGCTGTCAGTGTTCAGCAAGTTAACATTCATTCTAATGTGGGGTAACTAGTAGGCTACAGCTGTCAGTGTTCAGCAAGTAAACATTCATTCTAATGTGGGGTAACTAGTAGGCTACAGCTGTCAGTGTTCAGCAAGTTAACATTCATTCTAATGTGGGGTAACTAGTAGGCTACAGCTGTCAGTGTTCAGCAAGTTAACATTCATTCTAATGTGGGGTAACTAGTAGGCTACAGCTGTCAGTGTTCAGCAAGTTAACATTCATTCTAATGTGGGGTAACTAGTAGGCTACAGCTGTCAGTGTTCAGCAAGTTAACATTCATTCTAATGTGGGGTAACTAGTAGGCTACAGCTGTCAGTGTTCAGCAAGTTAACATTCATTCTAATGTGGGGTAACTAGTATGCTACAGCTGTCAGTGTTCAGCAAGAGCGTCTGCTAAATGACTTAAATGTAAATGTAAGTAAACATTCATTCTAATGTGGGGTAACTAGTAGGCTACAGCTGTCAGTGTTCAGCAAGTAAACATTCATTCTAATGTGGGGTAAATAGTAGGCTACAGCTGTCAGTGTTCAGCAAGTTAACATTCATTCTAATGTGGGGTAACTAGTAGGCTACAGCTGTCAATGTTCAGCAAGTAAACATTCATTCTAATGTGGGGTAACTAGTAGGCTACAGCTGTCAGTGTTCAGCAAGTAAACATTCATTCTAATGTGGGGTAACTAGTAAGCTACAGCTGTCAGTGTTCAGCAAGTTAACATTCATTCTAATGTGGGGTAACTAGTAGGCTACAGCTGTCAGTGTTCAGCAAGTTAACATTCATTCTAATGTGGGGTAACTAGTAGGCTACAGCTGTCAGTGTTCAGCAAGTAAACATTCATTCTAATGTGGGGTAACTAGTAGGCTACAGCTGTCAGTGTTCAGCAAGTTAACATTCATTCTAATGTGGGGTAACTAGTAGGCTACAGCTGTCAGTGTTCAGCAAGTTAACATTCATTCTAATGTGGGGTAGCTAGTAGGCTACAGCTGTCAGTGTTCAGCAAGTTAACATTCATTCTAATGTGGGGTAACTAGTAGGCTACAGCTGTCAGTGTTCAGCAAGTTAACATTCATTCTAATGTGGGGTAACTAGTAGGCTACAGCTGTCAGTGTTCAGCAAGTTAACATTCATTCTAATGTGGGGTAACTAGTAGGCTACAGCTGTCAGTGTTCAGCAAGTTAAAATTCATTCTAATGTGGGGTAACTAGTAGGCTACAGCTGTCAGTGTTCAGCAAGTTAACATTCATTCTAATGTGGGGTAACTAGTAGGCTACAGCTGTCAGTGTTCAGCAAGTTAACATTCATTCTAATGTGGGGTAACTAGTAGGCTACAGCTGTCAGTGTTCAGCAAGTTAACATTCATTCTAATGTGGGGTAACTAGTAGGCTACAGCTGTCAGTGTTCAGCAAGTTAACATTCATTCTAATGTGGGGTAACTAGTAGGCTACAGCTGTCAGTGTTCAGCAAGTTAACATTCATTCTAATGTGGGGTAACTAGTAGGCTACAGCTGTCAGTGTTCAGCAAGTTAACATTCATTCTAATGTGGGGTAACTAGTAGGCTACAGCTGTCAGTGTTCAGCAAGTTAACATTCATTCCAATGTGGGGTAACTAGTAGGCTACAGCTGTCAGTGTTCAGCAAGTTAACATTCCTTCTAATGTGGGGTAACTAGTAGGCTACAGCTGTCAGTGTTCAGCAAGTTAACATTCATTCTAATGTGGGGTAACTAGTAGGCTACAGCTGTCAGTGTTCAGCAAGTAAACATTCATTCTAATGTGGGGTAACTAGTAGGCTACAGCTGTCAGTGTTCAGCAAGTTAACATTCATTCTAATGTGGGGTAACTAGTAGGCTACAGCTGTCAGTGTTCAGCAAGTTAACATTCATTCTAATGTGGGGTAACTAGTAGGCTACAGCTGTCAGTGTTCAGCAAGTTAACATTCATTCTAATGTGGGGTAACTAGTAGGCTACAGCTGTCAGTGTTCAGCAAGTTAACATTCATTCTAATGTGGGGTAACTAGTAGGCTACAGCTGTCAGTGTTCAGCAAGTTAACATTCATTCTAATGTGGGGTAACTAGTATGCTACAGCTGTCAGTGTTCAGCAAGTAAACATTCATTCTAATGTGGGGTAACTAGTAGGCTACAGCTGTCAGTGTTCAGCAAGTAAACATTCATTCTAATGTGGGGTAAATAGTAGGCTACAGCTGTCAGTGTTCAGCAAGTTAACATTCATTCTAATGTGGGGTAACTAGTAGGCTACAGCTGTCAATGTTCAGCAAGTAAACATTCATTCTAATGTGGGGTAACTAGTAGGCTACAGCTGTCAGTGTTCAGCAAGTAAACATTCATTCTAATGTGGGGTAACTAGTAAGCTACAGCTGTCAGTGTTCAGCAAGTTAACATTCATTCTAATGTGGGGTAACTAGTAGGCTACAGCTGTCAGTGTTCAGCAAGTTAACATTCATTCTAATGTGGGGTAACTAGTAGGCTACAGCTGTCAGTGTTCAGCAAGTAAACATTCATTCTAATGTGGGGTAACTAGTAGGCTACAGCTGTCAGTGTTCAGCAAGTTAACATTCATTCTAATGTGGGGTAACTAGTAGGCTACAGCTGTCAGTGTTCAGCAAGTTAACATTCATTCTAATGTGGGGTAACTAGTAGGCTACAGCTGTCAGTGTTCAGCAAGTTAACATTCATTCTAATGTGGGGTAACTAGTAGGCTACAGCTGTCAGTGTTCAGCAAGTTAACATTCATTCTAATGTGGGGTAACTAGTAGGCTACAGCTGTCAGTGTTCAGCAAGTTAACATTCATTCTAATGTGGGGTAACTAGTAGGCTACAGCTGTCAGTGTTCAGCAAGTTAACATTCATTCTAATGTGGGGTAACTAGTAGGCTACAGCTGTCAGTGTTCAGCAAGTTAACATTCATTCTAATGTGGGGTAACTAGTAGGCTACAGCTGTCAGTGTTCAGCAAGTTAACATTCATTCTAATGTGGGGTAACTAGTAGGCTACAGCTGTCAGTGTTCAGCAAGTAAACATTCAGCTATTTGAAACCCATTATTTCAGTTAGATATTCGTACTTGAACTCAAAATAAACAATTGTTATTATCAATCTGTTAACGTTACTCAAAAGATTACCACAATTTGCAGATAGCCTGTTTGCAATCGTAAAAGTGTAAGAAATTATATCTAGCTAAGTTACTTACTGCAGAGTAGGGCTAGCCATGATCTAACTAGTAACTTAGGCTGGTAGTTGATTTTAAGGTACAGTTATGATAATGGGGATTTGTAATTAAGATTGAGATTGGACTAAAATCTGGGTAATTGGATGTTTAGATGTAACCATAGACTGTCTTATTTTTGCATAGGTTCAATTAAACATGAAAAGAAAGGGAGAGATATCAGACTTCTTTTTAAGTAGCACAAACAGCAAGATCAGTCTACCACCACCAGGTCAGAGCATCTACCAGACAGTCAGTCACATGCCCAGATAAGAATTTAAGTTTAGCTTCAGCTTGTAATAGATGTTTTTGCCAGATTAAGCCTCACTTTAAAATGTTGGTTGTTGATTTATGTGTGTTCTTGTTTTGATAGCTGTGGCATTTTTATTGTGATTATACACTAATGGTTCTTGTGTTATTTGAATGTAATATACTGTATGTATTAAGGGATGAAACAGAGACCTCTTGCTCTGAGCAAGACAGTGAGCCAGAGCTGCCAGGAGATGTCATCGAGCCCCTCCCAACTGCATCAAGCACCAGATATGCTGTTCCAAAAGGACCCAATGGTAGGCCAGGCCTATACTTTAAACTACACATTTTAGTTAGCAGCTGTTAGTATCTAATATTGTGGATCCCTTAATTAACCATTTCCATAGAGATATGACACATTATTTAACGTGTATTTCAGACATTTCAAGAACCAGAGAAGAGGGTCCTGTACAGCCGTGTTTGAAAACATTTCCCAGAACTGAGCATGGTACTAGGAAAAGGGCTTTCAACGGCTCCTGGTATAAGGACAATTCATGGCTTGAATATTCTGTAAATCAAGATTAGTTTTATTGTTTCGCCTGTAGGCATTTTTCTCTGCCCAATACACCTGAATCTGCCTTCACATCACAGTCAGGTTTTTGTAACTGGAAAAAGGCGTCGTTTAAAGATTCTGGGTTTAAGCTCCATTCGAAGGCAGAGCATCATATCAATGCTATGTATGCTTGGAATCAGCATAAAAGGGCTATTGACAGCAACTCATCAATGTTAGATGTCATAAATGAGGACCGGAAAAAGAAAGTGGAGGAAAACTGTACTTACATTAAAACAGTTGCAGATGTGCTCCTATTAACTGCCACTCAAAATAAAGCGCAGAGAGGTCATCGAGAGTCTGATGACTCTCACAACAAGGGTCATTTTTTGACAATATTAGAAGAAATAGCAAAGCATGACCCTCTCATAGAGAAAAGGATGAATGCATGTGGCAATGCTAAGTACACAAGCCACCAAATCCAGAACAAAGTTCTTGAGGGCTGAGCTGAGATGGTACAAAGTGAAGTAATAAGAGAAGTAAAAGAAAGTGGAGTTTTTAGTGTAATTGCAGATGAAACCAAAGAGTTAAAGAAAAAAGAACGAATGTCTTTAGTTGTGAGGTACTATTACAACGGGGCCACAGTCAGCTGAAAGCTTAGATGCAGCAGGTCTCACAAAAATGATCATTGATTGCCTTGAAAAACATGGTCTGGACTACAGAAATAATCTTGTAGGGCAAGGCTATGACGGTGCATCCGTCATGAGTGGAAAGCATTCTGGTGTGTCTGCACGGATTAAAAACAGTGCAAGATTAGCATTTTATGTGCACTGTAATGCACTTTGTTTGATTTTGGTTCTTGTCGATGCTGTAAAATCAGTGCCTGAGGCAGTTCACTTTTTTGCTCTCCTGCAGAAGCTTTATAACTTTGTATCTGGTTCGTACGTTCATCTCAAGTGGCTTGCAGCTCAGAAAGAGACATATCCACAGTAGCAGCCCAGGGAACTACAAAGACTTACAGATGTAAGGTGGGCATGCAGATACATGACATGCCGTAATCTGAGGGACAGGCTTCCAGCAGTTCTGAGAGTGCTACAAGATATCGGACTTGAAAATAGTGGTGATAGATCAGTGGAGGCAGGGGGCCTTCTTTCTCAGATAGATTTACATTTCATAGGGCCTTTGGTTACCTTTTGTAAAGTGCTTGGTGATGCCAAATGTCTTTCTGACATGCTCCAATCAAGCTCTCTTAACCTAGCAAGGGCTGCTGATCTAGTAGGTGCCCTTACATGCACGTGGAAAGAGGTTGAAGAGATTACAGAGCACTGCAAAATAAGTGTACAAACAGTGTGTAAAATGCAGCCTAAAACAAGCTTAAGATTTCATGACTCATTGATGATGAGCACTGTAGGACAGAAAAATTGTGACCAAAGTGATGGTGAGAACTTCCAAAGAGCTATCTTTTATCAAGTGCTTGACAGTCTCACAGCTGAGCTGCAGAGGCATTTTTCAAATAAGAATTGCGAAATAATGCAAGGGGTCCAGACTCTCAACCCAAAGAGTACAACATTCTTGGATGAGGAGCCTCTGTTTCCCTTTGCTCAGACCTTTGAGTCAGATTTAGAGGTCCTCAAACATGAGGTTCATCAAACCAAGAGGCTTCTTGATAGGAGAGAGAAAAGTGGAAGGGACCGTCTACTCTCCTTGACTTTGTTGTGTTTCTAGAACCTTATAAAGAGGTCTTCCATGAGCTATTTCGACTTCGTAAGATTTCTGTTGTTACACCAGTCATCAGTGCTTCTTGCGAGAGAAGCTTCTCAGGTTTAAAGCTGATTAAAACCCACATTAGGACAACAATGGTTGATGACAGGTTAAGTCACCTGGGAGTTCTCAGTGTTGAGTGAAGGAGGGACGCTCCCTCAACGTGGATGAGCTTGTGAAACATTTTGCCAGTTCTCACCAGAACCGCAGAATCATGCTGTTTAAAATCTACCTAGGATAATTTGTCCCTCTGGTCATGATTAAAACCTGCACTGTGTACTAGCTAGTACATTGACATTCTAAAATGATAAATCCAAAGGGTATCATGTCACACAGATTTAATGTGGTCTTGATTAGGCCAATTCCAAAACTTTTCTTTGCTATAGTTAACATAATATATGAGCATAAATTTGATACTGTAAGTTTGTAATATTGATGGGCACCGAAATTATTTTTATTTTTCAAGTCCATTTCTGTTTGATACCTGGTATGTCAAATTGCAGTGTGTTTTTTTGTAAATTTACTTTATTGTAAATAAACTATGCAATTTATATAACACACTAATGCTATCTTATCTCCTTGGTGCTTGAGCTTTATTTTCTGAAAATAGTTTGGATGTTCAACACTTATAGACCCAGATTATATATTCATGAAAACAGTGTGTGTGTGTGTGTGTGTGTGTGTGTGTGTGTGTGTGTGTGTGTGTGTGTGTGTGTGTGTGTGTGTGTGTGTGTGTGTGTGTGTGTGTGTGTGTGTGTGTGTGTGTGTGTGTGTGTGTGTGTGTGTGTGTGTGTGTGTGTGTGTGTGTGTGTGTGTGTGTGTGTGTGTGTGTGTGTGTGTGAGAGAGAAAGAAATTGAGCTGCAGTTTCGAGGTAGAGACACTGGCTATTCATAGTATGTTAAAGAATTCTAGTGAAGTAACCCTTTTGGACCACACTATCTGCCACTTTGAAGAACTCCGTGTGAATAATCACTTCTACCTCTAATTAGCAATCATAGGATTCATTCATGCTCCTTAGATGCCAGGTCAGGGTTACACACACATTTTCTGTCATGGTCTATGGACCCCTGAAGTAGCCTTGGCCACCCCATGTAGAAAACTCTAGTTCCACCACTGCCACTACAGTAAAGTACAGTATGTTTACCTGCATGACTACACTGTGTGTGTGTGTGTGTGTGTGTGTGTGTGTGTGTGTGTGTGTGTGTGTGTGTGTGTGTGTGTGTGTGTGTGTGTGTGTGTGTGTGTGTGTGTGTGTGTGTGTGTGTGTGTGTGTGTGTGTGTGTGTGTGTGTGTGTGTGTGTGTGTGTGTGTGTGTCTGAGGGTAAGGAAGATCCCATAGAGACTTGTCCAGCCTGAACCCACCATGGAGTCATTCAGACCGTGCCAAACTGAGGGGGCTGTAGGTTAGGACCCATGCCAGCTTGTCTAATAACAGCTAATAGCAGGTTCGCGCTTTTTCAGCCATGGGGAGCAGAGGGAGGGTTTGGGAAGGTGGTATACTTAACTTGGCGTACTAAATCGAACTGTGGCTTTAGTGCCCTTTTTTGTTGAAATACTTCTTCTTGGTTGTCATACAGTGATGACATAGAGGTCTGTAGTTGAGTGAGAAATCAAAACAGAAAAGCATATTCATGTGAGGAACCGGTCATCCTGTGCCTGGCCAATGTGGCCGTACGGTAGTAGGATGGTGAAGCTATAGATACTGGCACCTGCCAAAATAAGTCTTACCCATAAATAACCTGGAGACGCCATTCATTCATGAGTCACACTCAAGCTTCACCAGAGTGGCGTCTGTGAAAAATAACACGTCCAGCACAGTCTGACCGTGTGTGTGTGTGTGTGTGTGTGTGTGTGTGTGTGTGTGTGTGTGTGTGTGTGTGTGTGTGTGTGTGTGTGTGTGTGTGTGTGTGTGTGTGTGTGTGTGTGTGTGTGTGTGTGTGTGTGTGTGTGTGTGTGTGTGTGTGTGTTTGTCTGAGGGTAAGGAAGATCCCATAGAGACTTGTCCAGCCTGAACCCACCATGGAGTCATTCAGACCGTGCCAAACTGAGGGGGCTGTAGGTTAGGACCCATGCCAGCTTGTCTAATAACAGCTAATAGCAGGTTCGTGTGACCAAACCATGTGTGACTGAGTGTAGTGGAGAGGAGCTCCAACCCTCGCTGGGCCATCCTTCCAAATCGCTTCTCGTTGACTCGACTACGTGAGCGAAGCCTCGATGTCCGAGGCTGCTCTAACCCAATTACAATGTATTTACACACATTTCATAGAAGCAATTTGAAGGAGCTCATTCAGTAGCTAAATACAATGCTAGTGAATGATGGTGTCTTTCATAGCATATATGTTTTGGTAACAAGCTGCATCATGTATTGATGAGGCAAGGGTTGGTTGCCTGCCCTACACCTTACGCAATAGAGCAGGAGTTTCATGATGTAGGTCTACACGTGTCTGACAGCTAACTCTGGGGAGTCGATGACAACAGGTTTGGGCGTCTGGCACTAAACAGAAATCCTGTTCCGTATCTCTCATGTTGTCAAAATGTTTCCCATCCTCTCAAGTTTGTCACACTCACACACACGCACATGTCCTCACAAACACGCACATGTTCACACACACACGCACATGTTCACGCACACACGCACATGTCCACACACACACACACACACACACACACACACACACACACACACACACACACACACACACACACACACACACACACACACACACACACACACACATGCACGCACATGTCCACACACACACATACGCACATGTCCCCACACACACACGCATGTCCACACACACACACACATGTCCACAAACACACGCACATGTCCCCACACACACACACATGTCAACACACACACGCACATGTCCACACACACACGCATGCACATGTCCCCCACACACACACACATGTCAACACACACACACACACATGACCACACACACACATGTCCACACACACGCACATGTCCACACACCCACACATGCACATGTCCCCACACACACACACATGTCAACACACACACACACATGACCACACACACACACGTCAACACACACACACACATGACCACACACACACATGTCAACACACACACGCACATGTCCACACACACACGCATGCACATGTCCCCACACACACACACACACATGTCAACACACACACACACATGACCACACACACACATGTCCACACACACACACATGTCCACACACACACACGCATGCACATGTCCCCACACACACACACACATGTCAACACACACACACACATGACCACACACACACATGTCCACACACACGCACATGTCCACACACCCACACACGCACATGTCCACACACATACGCAGGTGGCATCCATAAGCAGACAGGTGGCATCTAACAGGTGGCATCCATAAGCAGACTTATATATACACTGAGTGCACAAAACATTAAGAACACTTTCCTAATACTGAGTTGCATCTCCCTGCTTTTGGCCTCAGAATAGCCTCAATTCGTCAGGGCATGGACTCTACGAGGTGTTGAAAGCATTCCACAGAGATGCTGGCCTATGTTGACTCCAATGCGTCTCACAGTTCTGTCCAGTTGGCTGGATGTCCATTGTGTGGTGGACCTTTCTTGAGTTACTGTTCATATAAGGAAATCAGTCAATTGAAATACATTCATTAGGTCCTAATATATGGATTTCACAATGCTGGGAATACAGATATGCATCTGTTGGTCACAGATTTAAAAAATGTAAAGGTAGGGGCATAGATCAGAAATGTGTGACTACCATTTGCATCATGCAGCGCGACCCATCTCCTTCCTGTAGAGTTGATCAGGCTGTTGGTTGTGGCCTGTGGAATGTTGTCCCACTCCTCTTCAATGGCTGTGCGAAGTTGCTGGATATTGGCGGGAACTGAATATGCTGTCGTACACGTCGATCCAGAAACTTGTATTTGTATTTTTTTTATTTAACCTTTATTTAACTAGGCAAGTCAGTAAATTCTTATTTACAATGACGGCCTACACCGGCCAAATCCAGAAGACGCTGGGCCAGTTGTGCGCCGCCCTATCGGACATCCAATCACAGCTGGTTGTGATACAGCCTGGATTTAAACCAGGGTGTCTGTGGTGATGCCTCAAGCACTGAGATGCAGTGCCTTGAGAAAATTGAGACATGGATTGTGTATGTGTTCCATCCAGAGGGTGAATGGGCAAGACAAAATATTGAAGTGCCTTTGAACAGGGTAGGTGCCCGGCGCACCAGTTTGAACTGATATGCTGCTGGGTTTTTCACACTCATCAGTTTCCCATTTGTATTAAGAATGGTCTTTGTAAATACTATATACCAGTTCAAATAGGAGTGCAAAATAAAGCATTACCCCCTCCTCTCCCAGAACCAGCCGGCCAGACCCAACCCCAACCACAGAACGGAATCCCCTCTGGCCCAAGCCAGAGACACAACTAGACAGGATCAGGACCGCCTTTAAAGCACAAATTGAAACAGACAGAGAAACACACACACAGACACACATACACAAACACACAATCCTACCATAGGAGCATCAGCCAAAGACAACCCAAATGTCTGTCTGCGTTACTGACCTTCAGATGGGAATGCACAAGACGGAGAAAAATTGTGTAAGACTAGAAGGCGGTCTGGACTGCCTCTGTTGGACCAGAGCTCTGCTCATTGGATGGGACGTCTGGGTCCTGGATGTGAATGAAAAATTAGAAAATACAGACAGATGCATATATGCATTAACAAACATATTCTTGTTTCTCTCATGTGCAGACAGCAGCCCCAGACAGATAAATGTAGGAGAGGAAGCAACACAAGATCAGTAGAGAAGCGGAGAGTGACGAGGTCAGGGAGGTTGCGGGCAGTGAGGTGTTCCTATTTCCACTTGGCATGCCTGTGGGTTGGCTTTGGGGTGAGAGAAATACCTCTCACTGCAGTAAGATTACGCATGAGTGAGTGACACGCAGTGCGTAACCTGCTACATTCAAACACATGCACACTTTCACCTATGCACCACACACACACACACACACACAGATTGCATGGACACTTTTTGGTACACTTCTTGGGTCACACTCACTGCTGTAAAAAGTCTGTGAATTATTGGACTTCCTTGAGGAAGAATGGGGTGACATTTCTCAGATAGCCTGTACCTATCTGTGTTAACTCCTGTTCACAATGTCACAATTGCAGCCCAACATCTGAGGACCTAACAGGACCTCTGTTAGGCTAGGAGTTCACCACAACCACATGAACTGACCAGGAACGGATATCCCTTACGACTTGACTTACCCATACCCTCTGTATCATTTCTCACTGTAGACCTCCATTGCTGCATTAGACATGTTTGTATGTCAGTAGTTCTGACATCATTCATTCATACCTGTGGTTGAATCTTGTGCATGACTTTTAAGTAGTAGCCTATCTATTCTAAAATGGTATGTGTTGTAAAAGCTGCTGCTGTGATTCGGAGGCTTGGCAGGAAACATACTGTAAAAACCCCAGAGAACCTAAGAAAGCAGCAATTTGTCTTTATTTATCTTCAGAAAGTGTGAACTCTATGAACTCTATGGTAAGTATGAATTTGACAGAAACACCGAATAATAGCTTCTCCAACAAATGTATTCCATCCTTCTTCCATCAGTATTTCTCATTCACAAAGGTCAGCTGTGACAACCAATTGGAATGAACTGGCTACCTAACTGGCCAAGCCAGAAAACGAATTCGTGCTGCATATTTTGGCCAGACCAGCTCTCTGAACAAAAAGCTTTGGTTTGGAGGGCTGATCTCTAACATACTGGTGTTTAGCCTACAGTACAGACTTTGACCATCAGAGCTCTGTGTTCTGTATGAGAGAGGGACAGAGTGAGGGATAGACAGTGACAGAGGAGTCAGTGAGGTAGAGAGAGAAAAATATATAGAGGTAGAGGGAGAGAGAGAGTGTGTGAGAGAAACTGTGTGTGAGAGAGATCAAACAGTCAAACTACAGTAAGTGATAACATATTCAGTTCAATGGCATTCTTGAAATTGCCCAGCCTTTGTAAGTACATCACTATAACAACATATTTCTGAGACTGCATACCAATCAATCAGTATTACTTCTCACATAATCTTTACTATTACAGTCAAACTCAACATTTTGTATTGGAATTTTAACTGTGTTTTAATGGGTTAAAAAGTAATTGTCTACAGTAACACAAAAGAGGACCAAAGCCAAGATACACCATCTCCCAGTTCCAGGCCTGATGCTCTTTGTCATACTGTGGCTGAGTCTTGATGGAGCGCCCTCATTTCCAAGGAACATCTGGGAGGGTTCACAGTAGAAGGTCAGAGACACACATAAAGTCTCGTCAAAAACAGCCACGTTATATGATTCATTATTTAATGAAAGAAAGAACATGTTAAACTTAACAGAGAATAATTTATTTTCCCAACTCCCTATCTTTAGTAAAATAGCTTTTTTTTCTGCTATGACTTGTAGGCTGAAACGCATTTGAGTTTTTCCTGATCTGGTAGGTTATTTTCAGAAGCTTTCATGTGAAGTATAAATGTCCTTGACAGTTCATTTGTCTGATAGTATGTCTGATAACAGGGCTATTAGTCATGTTATCATTTTGCTCCATCAGCTGTTTGAAAGCCAAGGCAATGCTCAGTCAGTTAGTAGTCTCGTAAACCGGACCCTAGGCAACAGCATTGGAAACATTGTGTTAAGCAACGGTCTGCCTCGGTCAAGTGTAGCTCAGTTGGCAGAGCATGGCAAGCACCAGGGTTGTGGGTTTGATTCCCACGGGGGAACAGTAGAAAAAAAGTATTAAAATATATGCACTAAGTACTGGAAGTTGCTCTGGATAAGAGCATCTGTAAAATGTAAATGTAGTCAGTTAGCAGTGTTGTTACAAGATTGAGCATGTAAAAAGAAAACTGTTTTGTGGTTACCACATCCTACATCTGGCAATATATTTTAAAAAATTAAAGGCTGGCCCATGGATAAGTGTTGAGTGACTGGTTGTAGTCAGCTGTGGGCATCGCTGTCTGTGTAATATATTGCTCTTTATTGTCCAGTAGGTGGAGCCAGAACAATGCGAAGGTGTATCAGGGCATGAATCTCTTTCTATGGGGAAAAGCTTTCATATTACCAGTTATATGGCTTTTATTGCCATGTATGTATGTTTGACTATTTGCATTTGATTGAAAAATACATACTGACAGTGAATTAGATTCCCTTGACTCATTGATTGACTTTTTGATCAATTGATCAATTTACTGATTGTCTAACATAGTTCTCCTCTGCTGTCTTCCCCAGGCCATGGCCGTGCCTTCTCTCTCAGCCCCTCTCCTCGTGGCTCTGTTTCAGCTTGCAGTACTACCTCTCGTTCACACAGGGGTATACTACGGACACAAGCAGCACCAGCAGCACCCCCAGCAGCAACCCCAGCAGCACCAGCCTATGCCACACCTGTCCCACATGGGCATGGGCAGCAAAGAGCAGCACCGTCAGCAGCAGTGGCCAGGAAAGGAGATGCCCCACATGCAGTACCCCCATTACAGAAAAGAGATCCCCCAGATGCCCATGCACATGGGCAAGGAGTACCCCCGCAAAGGTGTGGTAGTCAACAGTGGACAGGACAAAGGTGAGATCGAATGGCAATCTCACAGGACTTGTGGCTCTGGTCGAAAGTAGCGCACTACTATGGAGTAGGCCAATAGTATGTTGTTTATGTTGAGACTATGTCAATCTTCAATGTTTATTACCTAACCTAACTCTAGTTAAGACATACACACAAGCAGATTGTACTTCATTTTGCTCTTGTGCTGAATATTGTGCTATGCCTGCGATCTTCGAATGTTAAGACTGACTGGACATCTTATCCCCTACAGGTCAGACAATCCCCAGTAGGGCTGTGGGAGGTCTCCCTGGAGGCCTGCCAGGAGAGCAGGGCCCAGCTGGGCCTGCAGGACCTGAGGGACCCTCTGGGCCACCAGGTCCTCCTGGGGTAGGACAGCCAGGAGGTGAAGGAAAACCAGGCCCCGCTGGTCCCCCAGGATTCCCTGGTGTAGGCAAACCAGGACTCCCGGGAATTCCAGGCAAGCCAGGGGGCATGGGAGACCCAGGTGTACCTGGAGAGCTGGGCCCCAGCGGTGGAGACGGTCATATGGGGCAGCCAGGGCCTTCGGGCCCCCCTGGTCCTCCAGGTCTCCCGGGGATAGGAAAACCAGGGGTTGGGGGGTTGCCAGGACAACCAGGACCCAAGGGGGAACCAGGACATAAGGGCCTGCCGGGACTACCAGGATTACCAGGACCCAAGGGTGACAAGGGAATTGGACAGCCAGGACAGCCAGGCCACAAAGGGCCAGCAGGACCCCCTGGACCTCCAGGCCAGGGAGGGATGCCCGGTGTGGGCAAGCCTGGAATGAATGGTATATTGGGGCCACCAGGAGGACCAGGGAAACCAGGCCCTCCTGGAGAGCAGGGGCTGGCTGGACCAGCAGGAGAGGGGGGCGAGACCGGTCCACCAGGGCTGCCAGGCCAAGGGAAACCAGGCCAGAATGGTCTGCCTGGACAACCAGGCATGCCCGGTGGGAAAGGGCACCCAGGCCCTCCAGGTTTGCCGGGGAAGCCTGGATTGCCCGGATTTGGAAAACCAGGATTCCCAGGACCCAAGGGAGATAAAGGGATGGTTGGGATGCCCGGAGGCCCAGGACCAAAGGGAGACAAAGGCCATGGAGGACTTCCAGGTGTGATTGGACCACCTGGACCAATCGGACCAGCTGGTCCCCTTAGCCCTATGGGACCCCCTGGAGGTCTTGGCCAACCAGGGCCAAAAGGAGAGGCTGGAGCGGGAGGGCAAAAGGGGCTGCCAGGTGGCCAGGGTGAGCCTGGTCCTCCTGGACTGCATGGTCAGAATGGCTTCCCTGGAGAGGGAGGAGAGCCAGGGCCAAGGGGTCCCGCTGGGCCTGTAGGACCCCAAGGGGAAGGCGGACACAAAGGGTTACCAGGCGCCCCTGGCGTTCCAGGCCTATCTGGGCCAAAGGGAGAGGGAGGACTTCCAGGAGAGAAGGGTCCCCAAGGCCCTAAGGGCGTTCCAGGTCTGGGAGGTGCAGGTGGGCCGATCGGACCTCCTGGTGCCCCTGGGTCTAAAGGTGACAGCGGATTACCTGGTCTTCCCGGCGTTGAGGGTAACGGAAACCCAGGTGTTCCTGGTCCTCTTGGACCTCCAGGTAAAGAAGGTCCTGGAGGACCACCAGGAAATCCAGGCCAGCCAGGTCTACCTGGTCCCCCAGGCCCACCCGGACCCCCTGCCCTCTCCCCTAACATGGGAGCAGTCCTCCCTGAGATGGGTATTCCTCCTGGGCTGGACGGAGTCAAGACCGCCGGCTATGGCAAGAAGGGGAAATATGGAGGAAACAGTGGAGAGGTGATGGGCGCCAATGGCCTGGAGATGCCCGCGTTCACGGCTCTGGTGACCATACCCTTCCCACCAGTGGAAACGCCTGTGGTGTTCGACAAGATCCTGTACAACGGCCGTCAGAACTACAACCCCCAGACAGGCGTGTTTACCTGCGACATGCCCGGGATCTACTACTTTGCCTACCACGTCCACTGCAAAGGGGCCAACGTGTGGGTGGCGCTGATGAGGAACGATGAGCCTGTGATGTACACGTATGACGAGTATAAGAAGGGATTCCTGGATCAGGCGTCGGGGAGCGCAGTGTTACCTCTACAGCCCGGGGACACCGTGTACCTCCAGCTACCCTCGGACCAGGCCGCAGGACTATACGCTGGCCAATACGTCCACTCATCCTTCTCTGGGTACTTGTTGTACCCTATGTAACAACAACTATAGAGAGGAAGAAACAGTGACAGAGGGAGAAAATGTTGGAGAAATTTGAGCATTGATTATAGAAGTCTTTAAATGTATATGTTTTTTTTTAAACATCAACTATCTGTTGAGATTGATGCTGTTGTGATCGACAGCGATGGGAGGACGCGTCGGACCGTCCCTGGGAAAATCTGAGAGAGGAGTGTGTATGTGTGTGAGTGAATGTACATATATGCAGTTTTTATAACCATTTATGTTGTGGTACAAAGATTTCTGTATCTATCTACCGCTCTTAAGAGTGTTACAACGTTACAACACTGCATTAAAAGATGCCATTACATCAACAGGGTTCACATATTGTGAAATGTAGTCATATGTACAGTTGAAGTCGGAAGTTTACATACACCTTAGCCAAATACATTTAAACTCAGCTTTTCACAATTCCTGACATTCAATCCTAGTAAAAATTCTCTGTCTTAGGTCAGTTAGGATCGCCACTTTATTTTAAGAATGTGAAATAGTAGAGAGAATAATTTATTTCAGCTTTCATCACATTCCCAGTGGGTCAGAAGTTTACATACACTCAATTAGTATTTTGTAGCATTGCCTTTAAATTGTTTAACTTGGGTCAAACATTTCAGGTAGCCTTCCACAAGCTTCCCACAAGAAGTTAGGTGAATTTTGGCCCATTCCTCCTGACAGAGCTGGTGTAACTGAGTCAGGTTTGTAGGCCTCCTTTTTCAGTTCTGCCCACAATTTTTCTATAGAATTGAGGTCAGGGCTTCGTGATGGCCACTCCAATACCTTGACTTTGTTGTACTTAAGCCATTTTGCCATAACTTTGGAAGTATGCTTGGGGTCATTGTTCTTTTGGAAGACCCATTTGCGACCAAGCTTTAACTTCCTGACTGATGTCTTGAGATGTTGCTTCAATATATCCACATAATGTTCCTCCCTCATGATGCCATCTATTTTGTTTAGTGCACCAGTCCCTCCTGCAGTAAAGCATCCCCACAACATGATGCTGCCACCCCTGTGCTTCACGGTTGGGATGGTGTTCTTCGGCTTGCAAGCGTCGCCCTTTTTCCATAACGATGGTCATTATGGCCAAACAGTTCTATTTTTGTTTCATCAGACCAGAGGACATTTCTCCAAAAAGTACAATCTTTGTCCCCATGTGTAGTTGCAAACCGTAGTGTGGCTTTTTTATGCCGGTTTTAGAGCAGTGGCTTCTTCCTTGCTGAACGGCCTTTCAGGTTATGTCGATATAGGACTTGTTTTACTGTGCATATAGATAATTTTGTACCTGTTTCCTCCAGCATCTTCACAAGGTCCTTTGCTGTTGTTCTGGGATTGATTTGCACTTTTTGCACCAAAGTACGTTCATCTCTAGGAGACAGAACGTGTCTCCTTCCTGAGTTGTATGACAGCTGCGTTGTCCCATGGTGTTTATACTTGCGTACTATTGTTTGTACAGATGAAAGTGGTACCTTCAGGCGTTTGGAAATTTCTCCCAAGGATGAACCAGACTTGTGGAGGTCTACAATCTTGGCTGATTTCTTTTGATTTTCCCATGATGTCAAGCAAAGAGGCACTGAGTTTGAAGGTAGGCCTTGAAATACATCCACAGGTACACCTCCAATTGACCCAAATTATGTCAATTAGCCTATCAGAAGCGTCTAAAGCCATGACATCATTTGCTGGAATTTTCCAAGCTGTTTAAGGCACATTCAACTTAGTGTATGTAAACTTCTGACCCACTGGAATTGTGATACAGTAAATTATATGTGAAATAATCTGTCTAGAAACAATTGTTGGGAAAATTACTTGTGTCATGCACAATGTAGATGTCCTAACCGACTTGCCAAAAACGATAGTTTGTTAACAAGAAATGTGTGTAGTGGTTGAAAAACAAGTTTTAATGACTCCAACCTAAGTGTATGTAAACTTCAGACTTCAACTGTATGTATCAGTTTAATTTAAAGTGCTGCACAGACAGATGTGGAAAGAGATGTATCTCTTGTAGTGTTTTCTCAAGTCCCTACATGTTCCTTTGCAAACTGGCAGCTGTCATTAATGAAACTGTGGCAAAGAATGTAAATTGAATAACTAAAGAAAACAAATATAATTCCTCGTAAAATGGCACCTGCAATGTGCTATTACAGTACTTATAGAAAGGCAACTGAAAACCAATAGAGTTCAAGATTCAAATAAAGTGGTGCAATGGTTTATTTCACGTTTTAGTTTGTTGCGTAACTTTCTTGTTGTGTTTTTGATTGATTTGTTTGATTATTTTTTAAACTTTTGCAGACAAGCATCATCTGTGATGTTTATAAGGGTGATTTTGTCGCATTAAATGGTTGGCAAAATAATGTATTATGGGTGTATTAGTGTTGTGCAAAGCAATGCCTCTTGTGGCAAGTAAAGAATAAGGCTCCAACAGACACTATTGTACCCAAAAATTGGAAGACCACTGCTGTCCTTACAAACCCTTTTATTGCTGTATGTGTCGGGTGTCAGCTGAATAAAGCAGTAGTGTTATAATGACAGACGTATGAAAAACATCTGTCCAAGACCCAGACCCTCATTAATAAGAGGGGCCTAAACGTTTCTGTAAGTAAGAGATACATTGATAATCAATTGTGATTCTTTTGAATAACTTTTGAATAAGATAATTGAATGAATGTTAGACATGAAAAAGGTGTGTAATCCCTCTTGGCTCAGCAGTACAAAATTGAAATAATCTGATTATAGGTACTCTATGTGGAGGTTAAGATTTAAGAATAATGAATACTTTGATGTCAAAGGGGTTAAAAGACAAAAAGAAGAAAAAAAAGAATATGGCCGGTGTCAGTAAACGTTGGCAAAAAGCGTAATTAAATTGTTGCCAGCAGCACAGTTACAGTCACCAATGCTCTGGATAACATAGAAACAGCCTAACCAAATCTGCTAGGTCGGAGAAAAAAGGTCAGAGAGAGGGGCTCTCTCATTTATGTCTGGAAGTAGCTTTAGCCAGTTAGCTTGGGTGCTTGACTGCAGTTGTGAGGTCAGAACGCTCAGATCAGCCTTACTCCTCGGCCAGCGTCCAGTGTGTGCGCTGAACGCTCTGAGAGAGAAATGCTCTGAATTTACGAATGGCCAGATTACACTCGGAGCGCTCTCTGGAACTCCAGAGTGAATTTACAAACGCACCCAAAGAGTAGAACATTAAAAAAGAGCGGAAGAACGGTGAAAATGCCTTCCTGCATGCCCCTCCCTCTCCTTCTCCCTCACCCATGTCCCTATAACTAACCCATCCACCCTTCCCTCACCCACCTCCGCCCCTCCCCTCTACCCTTCTACCCCCCCAGGGCCCCAGAACAATACGTTTGACGGAGAAAAAATTCTGCATTTATCATTTATCACTATAATGTATTATTTTGACTACTGACCTCCTATATTTTAAATGTGCAGAAGTGGAATAAAATGTAGTTAAAACATTTTTGTTAGAAAATTGACTCCAGATATGAATTCAGTTTTCTTTCTTTATTTGGGCCTATGGTGCTAAAGATTTCAGTAAACCAAAAGAAACCCAGAGTTGTAATGTTTTTACTGTTATACTGTTGATGTTGTTTAAAACAATAATAAAGATGATTTAACTAGAAGGTCCTTTGTTACAATTTTTTTCAAAATACACAGAGTATACAAAACATTATGAACATTATGCTCTTTCCATAAAATAGACTTATTGATGTCATTTGGCCTGATGAATTGAGGCCGAATATTAGGAAGGTGTTCTTAACACTTCTTGTCAATAGGGGGGCGCTGTTTTCACTTTGGAAAAAATCGTGCCCAAATTAAACTGCCTCGTACTCTATTCTAGATCATACAATATGCATATTATTATTACTATTGGATAGAAAACACTATGAAGTTTCTAAAACTGTTTGAATTATATCTGTGAGTAAAACAGAACTCATTTGGCAGCAAACTTCCATACAGGAAGTGAAAAATCTGAAAACGAGGCTCTGTTTCAGGGCCTGCCTATTCAACTGGCTTTTATTTATCGATATGTATGCACTTCATACGCCTTCCACTAGATGTCAACAGGCAGTGGAAGGTGGAATGGGGTGTCTAGCTTGATCTGAGGTCGAATAAGAGCTTTTGGAGTGACAGGTCCGGTATTTTCTTTGTCTTCGACGGCGCGCGGGGGAGCTCGACATTGTCTTCTGAAAAGCGTTCGGTATACTCGGCGAATATCTCCGGCTCTGATTTTATTTGATACATATGATAATAACATCATAAAGTAGTTTTTTTCAACCAAGTTTTATCAGTTTATTCAATGTTTATTGGGACTTTTGGAGTTTTCCGTTCTTTGCGCCAAGAGAGGATGGGAATGTTAGCAACCTTGGCTAGCATTGTGGCGCGAATTCGACAGAAGAAATTGACATTTTAAAACCAAACAACGATTTATTCTGGACCAAGGACTCCTTGTACAACATTCTGATGGAAGCCCAGCAAAAGTAAGAAAACATTTATGATGTTATTTCGTATTTCTGTGTAAAATGTTGACTCCTATTCTCCGCCGTGTTGGTGAGTGCTGTCTCACAATAACGCAAGCTGTATGTTATGGTAAAGTTATTTTAAAAAATCTAACACAGCGGTTGCATTAAGAACCAGTGTATCTTTCATTTGCCATACAACAAGTATTTTTATGTAAAGTTTATGATGAGTTCTTTGGTCAGATTAGGTGAGTGTCCAAAATATCTCCAGAGATTCTGGTGAATCGTTGCTACGTATTCACAATGTATAACCAGGATTTGTAGCTATAAATATGCACATTTTCGAACAAAACATAAATGTATTGTATAACATGATGTTATAAGACTGTCATCTGATGAAGTTGTCCAAAGGTTAGTGATTAATTTTATATATATATTTTTTTTTTGCGAAAGCTACCTTTGCGGTGAATAAATGCGTTTGTGTGTTTGGCTATTGTGGTAAGCTAATATAATTCTATATTGTGTTTTCGCTGTAAAACACTTAAAAAATCGGAAATATTGGCTGGATTCACAAGATGTTTATCTTTCATTTGCTGTACACCATGTATTTTTCATAAATGTTTTATGATGAGTATTTATGTATTTCACGTTGCTCTCTGTAATTATTCTGGCTGCTTTGGTGCTATTTTTGATGGTGGCTGCAATGTAAAACTATGATTTATACCTCAAATATGCACATTTTCGAACAAAACATAAATGTATTGTATAACATGTTATAAGACTGTCATCTGATGAAGTTGTTTCTTGGTTAGTGACTAATTTTATCTCTATTTTGTCGGTTTTGTGAAAGCTACCTATGCGGTGGAAACATGGTGAAAATATGCGGTTGTGTGTTTGGCTATTGTGGTTAGCTAATAGAAATACATATTGTGTTTTCGCTGTAAAACATTTAAAAAATCGGAAATGATGGCTGGATTCACAAGATGTTTATCTTTCATTTGCTGTATTGGACTTGTGATTTCATGAAAATTATATTATATGATATCCCTGTCCCGTTAGGCTAGGCTATGCTAGTCAGCTTTTTTGATGAGGAGGATCCCGGATCCGGGAGAGAGAAGCGGTAGAGGCTAATTAGTTTTGTACACTCAGTGTATATCAAGACTTTTATTTATATTTAACCTTTATTTAACTAGTTAAGAACAAATTCTTATTTACAATGACAGCCTACCCCGGCCACAACCCGACAACACTGGGCCAATTGTGAGCCGCCCTATGGGACTCCCAATCACGGCCAGATGTGATACAGCCTGGATTTGAACCAGGGACTGTAGTGACACCTCTTGCACTGAGATGCTTCACCTTACACCACTATGCCACTCGGGAGCCCAAATAAGACAGGTATTATGTCATTGTGTGACTATAATAAGTGCACATCAGATAAGTGCAGTTCACCAGTCCAAATGTAATAAACGAATTGTACTTGCTCCTGATCTAGGCTACAGTAAATTTGCTCTGGTTTAATAATGCAGTCATTAACTATAGTCATGATCATTGCAGCTGATTGGATATGCCATATGGTGTAGAGATGAGGATACTGTGCTGCCAGACAGATAGGCTACTGTCCCTTGACTCGTTCAGATGACTATTAAAATAGTCTATTATATCTTAGATCCATCCTATAGTTTTCAGGCACATCTATGGGGACATATAGATGTATTTCCTCATAATAAGAGGTGCTTTCTTTCTTCCGCAAAACACAAAAATACATGTTTTGGTTTCTTACCAACAGTTCACATATCTTGAAAAGGATGCTGCGAGAAAAAAGCTCAGTGGAAAAAAAGGGACCCTGCTTTTATTGTGCGGAGCTACGATTATCACAATTGATAACTTCCGATTTAATTAATTAAATATGGCCATTAATAATTACATAATAACACAAGGCTAAAACAACAAACTGAGTTTTAGGCTATTTATTAAATCCGTTTGCCAGGTCAAGGTAGGCTACACAAGTGGCACAAATTGATTTGCAATAACTCCAGTGATATTGTAATTTCGATATATATTTATTGTATCAAATGGTAGGCTACAGTAGCCTGCAACTGCATAGATATGTATAGCCGACTTGATGGCCAACAGATGCAAATTCCATTTCAAATTTCCACTAGCTCAGCGACATCGTTATCAAAGTAGCCCAATTTTCAGGAAAACTGCGAATATGGCAACACTGGCTGGGCTCAATAGATGTAGCTACTTGCTGGGCCAGTCATATTTATTGAAATTACATTGTTCTTGATTTTTTTTTTTACTTCAAGGATAGAGGAGCTTTTAATATTTAATTGTTTTAGGGTAGAAATAGAAGCCTGATCATCACATCGGTGTGTGTGTGTCTGCATAACCAATTCTTTGAATGAAATGCATGTGAAAAACACATATTATTAAAGGATCAGATGTGGGCTTAAAAAAACGACATTAAATATATTGGTTTGGATATAGAGTTACTACATAGAATCTTCTAGAATGTTTGCTGAAAATGCACACTTGGGGCTCTATTCAATCTCGTAAATGTAGCCTTTAACTGCAGTGGGCTAAATCAGGGTCACACAGAGTGATTCTTTGTAGTCTTAAACAAATCTACTTTGAAACAAAAGTATACACCTCACACACATGGTTATGGGCAACAAAAAAAAGAAGACACCTGTACCATGTCAGATATAGAGTTGAAATGTATATTACATTTTGAGTTTGCATCCCAAATTACACTGTTTATACAGAACATCATAGAAGACTGAAATGTAACAAAACTGTTTTACATAGAAACACCAGATTGTTTTAATTGTTTGAAAAATATATAATATTGATTAATTATGAAATCATCAAAAATATGAATAATATTCAACCCATGAGGCCAAAGAGGGTGCTTTTTGTCATTGACTGCAGGAAAGGGCTACAGGCCATTTCCAACTGAGCTGACATATGCAACATGATTGCCGTCCACTCCAACGCGGAAACATTGCCTTTACATTTCAATTGTGCTTTAGCGCTGAATTTCAGCGCTAAGGTTTGAGTAGAGCCCCAAGCCTACTAGTCTAGTAAGATTAATGATTGTTTGTTGCTTGGTTTTCAGGGAAGCAGGTTGTTACCATGATGTCTCGTGTGGGCCCTCAAGCTTCAGGTACTGATGCGAGTGACTTCAAACACAGAGAGAAGGTGGCCCCGCAGTACCAGTTGAGGTAATCATATCTGTCTGTGCACTTATCTGTCTGTATGCTTGTCTGTCTTGTCTGCCTACTTTTCTATCGGAACATTAAACATACTGTCTCAACCCTTCTCCCCTTTTTCCTCTGTGCCTCCAGTGCCTTGATAAAGTAGGAGTTGCGGAAGCTCAACTTTGTCCACCTTCTGCTGTGGCTCGTGGCCCAGGTGACCATCAGCAAACTCGACCTGGTGCCCAGCGACACGGCGGCCAATCCCTACAGATGGGAGTACCCCTACCTGATCAGTTTCTTTCCACTGGTGCCCAGCGACCCGGCGGCCAATCCCTACAGATGGGAGTACCCCTACCTGATCAGTTTCTTTCCACTGGTGCCCAGCGACCCGGCGGCCAATCCCTACAGATGGGAGTACCCCTACCTGATCAGTTCCTTTCCACTGGTGCCCAGCGACCCGGAGGCCAATCCCTACAGATGGGAGTACCCCTACCTGATCAGTTTCTTTCCACTGGTCACCAGCAGCCTGTCGCTGTCCAAGAACAACATCAGCTACCTGGTGATCTCCATGATCAGCTCAGGCCTGTTCTCCATCGCTCTACTCTTCTACGGCGCCATGGAGATGCTCGGCGAGGCCCAGGAGCTTTACTGCCAAGGCCAGGCCTACCGCTTCATCTTCGGCTGGGCGGAAGTCACCGTCATGTACCTGGTGATAGTGGTGGCGGTGCAGGTGGATGCCTGTCAGATATACTACAGCAAGAAACTGCTGGACGCCTGGTTCGATTTCACACAGGAGAAGAAGAAGAAGAAGTGATGAAGATGTATTGTGGGTTTTGAGGCAAGGGAAGAACTGAGTTTTGAAAAAAATTCTGTCTGTCTCTAGGATGCATTTATAAGTACTGTATATTGTTATTTATTTACTACCTCATAATCCCTGTCCATTATTTTTCCAGATTGTCTAGTCAACCTTGCATACTCTTTCTCGCCAAGCTTGCATACTCTCTCTCTCCATTTCAAAGACACTGACTCAATGTACATTTTATCTCACACACACCATAGGAGGATGCTGAAGGGAGGATGGCTCATAATAATGGCTGGAACAGAGTGAATTAAAGGGCATCAAAAACATGGAATCCATGTGTTTGACTTGACACATTTGATACCATTCCACCTGTTCCGCTCCAGCCATTACCACGACCCCGTTCTCCCAAATTAAGGTTCCACCAACGTCCTGTGATACACACATTAGTATATTACATACACACACAAAAACATACACAAACACACACACGTCTCATTCCACTACTCTGAATCCATGTTATCTATTTTTTCCTTCCCATTTCATCTATCTTGGGGCTCCCGAGTGGCCCAGCGGTCAAAGGCACTGCATCTCAGTGCTAGTCGTCACTACAGACACCCTGGTTTGAATCCAGGCTGTATCACAACCGTCCGTGATTGGGAGTCCCATAGGGTGGCGCACAATTGGCCCAGCGTCGTCCTGGTTCGTCCGGTGTAGGCCGTCATTGTAAATAAGAATTTGTTCTTAACTGACTTGCCTAGTTAAATAAAGGTTACATTAAAAAAATATATTCTCTCATGAACGCTGTGGGGTGTTACTACCTTGGTTCTCTACTTGTTGCCATGTCAACTAGCCTCTTCCTCTCAGGTCCTGGATCTTACTGGACCTAGCCTGAGCTGTGCCAGCCAGCTAGCAGTTAGTATCAGCAACACTCTACTTAGTTTGACAAGCCTCAGAGTTCGAACGAGAGAGACTGCAGCTTCCTCTGAGACCGCAATGTTTACTGATACAGCTGTTAGATGTGTGTGTATGAACCAGGCCCTTGTGTGAGACTGCAGCCGGAAGGAGGATCTCTCAACTGACTCTTTGTCTCAACAGAGGAGGAATGAGGGCTGAACAAGTTTGTTGCCATGGTTTCAGTAAATGGACATCGGTTGACTAATCTGTCAAATATTGAAAGCACTATAAGGCATGCACACAAGTACTGCCCAAAGCTTGAGCCTGAGAGACATGATATTCTGTGTTCCAATGGCAAAAAAATTGATGCATTATCTCACTAAGTAGGCTTGAAAGGTTACACTGTGTCTTGACTGCTATCAAGGGGTCTTGATTTGCCCCCGCCATGTAATGTGCCCAAACTGTAATGTTCATCATTCATATATCTCTTAAAATGACATGTATGCTTGAGCCATTGCCCCCTCAATTCATACGTTCTTTTTTACCATCAATAAAAAGGGAAATTGAATCCTTGTTGTCTTGTGTCAAGATTGTTGTGCCTTTAGTTGTCTTGATTGTTACTGACCTTGTAATGTGCTCAATGAGTTTTTATTACAGCTACTTACGCTTAGTGACAAATAATTAATTCATTTTCAGTCCTGTGAAGTAGTATGGAAGGCAAATGATACCATTAAAAGTAAACTGTTTATGACAATACATTATATACAGTACAAGTCAAAAGTTTGGACACGCCTACTCATTCAAGGGTTTTTCTTTCTTTTACTATTTTCTACATTTTAGAATAATAGCGAAGATATCAAAACTATGAAATAACACATATGGAATCATGTAGAAACCAAAAAAAGTGTTAAACAAATCAAAATATATTTTATATTTGAGAGTCTTCAAAGTAGCCACCCTTATCCTTAATGACAGCTTTGCACACTCTTGGCATTCTCTCAACCAGCTCCATAAGGTAGTCACCTGCAATGCATTTCAATTAACAGGTGTACCTTGTTAAAAGTTCATTTGTGGGATTTCTTTCCTTCTTAATGCGTTTGAGCCAATCAGTTGTGTTGTGACAAGTTAGCGGTAGTATACAGAAGATAGCCCAATTTGGTAAAAGACCAAGTCCATATTTTGGCAAGAACAGATCAAATAAGCATAGAGAAATGACAGTCCATCATTACTTTAAGACATGAAGGTCAGCCAACATGGAACATTTCAAGAACTTTGAAAATTACTTCAAGTGCAGTCACAAAAACCATCAAGCGCTATGGTGAAACTGGCTCTCATGAGGACCGCCACAGGAAAGGAAGACCCAGAGTTACCTCTGCTGCAGAGGATAAATGTGTTAGAGTTAACTGCACCTCAGATTGCAGACCAAATAAATACTTCACAGAGTTCAAGTAACAGACACATCTCAATATCAACTGTTCAGAGGAGACTGCTTGAATCAGGCCTTCATGGTCGAAATGCTGCAAAGGAACCACTACTAAAGCACACCAATAAGAAGAAGATACTTGCTTGGTAAAGAAACACCAGCAATAGACATTAGACCGGTGTAAATATGTCCTTTGGTCTGATGAGTCCAAATTTGAGATTGTTGGTTCCAACCGCCGTGTCTTTGTGAGTCGCAGAGAAGGTGAACGGATGAACTCGACATGTGTGATTCCCACCATGAAGCATGGAAGAGGAGGTGTGATGTTGTGGAGGTGCTTTTCTGGTGACACTGTCAGTGATTTATTTAAAATTCAAGGCACACTTAACCAGCATGGCTACCACAGCATTCTGCAGCGATACGCCATCCCATCTGGTTTGCACTTAGTGGGACTATCATTTGTTTTTCAACAGGACAATGACCCAACACACCGCCAGGCTGTGTAAGGGCTATTTGACCAAGAAGGAGAGCGATGGAGTGCTGCATCAGATGACCTGGCCTCCACAATCATCCGACCTCAACCCAAATTAGGTGGTTTGGGATGAGTTGGACCATAAAGTGAAGGAAAAGCATCCAACAAGTGCTCAGCATATGTGGGAACTCCTTCAAGACCGTTGGAAAAGCATTCCTCATGAAGCTGGTTGAGAGAATGCCAAGAGTGTGCAAAGCTGTCATCAAGGCAAAGGTTGGCTACTTTGTAGAATCTAAAATATGTTTTGATTTGGTTACTACATGATTCCATATGTGTTATTTCATAGTTTTGATGTCATCCCTATTATTCTACAATGTAGAAAATAGTAAAATAAAGAAAACCCCTTGAATAAGTAGGTGTGTCCAAACGTTTTACCTGTACTGTGTGTCACTACAACCTTTGAAATTAAAAGAACGACCTGCAAAACACAGTACAGAGGAAAGCAGTCACACAGAGTCACACATGTATAATATAAAACTAAATTTCTCAACCTGCGCCTATGCAGAAAAAAATCTGCTGATTTCGCTCAAATGTCACTGTCAAATAGTTGAGCCGCTGCGACTGCGCCCTCCGCTGTATGCCACGTACAGGTTGACGTCGACAAAGCGGACAGACTTCCTGATGTGAAGCTGGGTTTCTGTGTTTGCCAGCCCGGGTAACAGATTTTGCCTGACACGGTCTTGCCAGAACCACCGATACCACAGCGGGATCAAGACGTCCATTTACAGGTGGGATTCATATACTTGTCTTTTTCGATATTCCTAATATGTATGTTGACAACATGAATGAGATTCGAAACGCAAGCTATCGTTAGCATTGCTAACTAACGATTGATGCTAGCATCGGGTTTGTTGTTTTTATAGCCTAATTTATTTGATGGTAGAAGTGCAATGAAATTGTATTGCTACATGATGATAGAAATACAATGAAATTGTGTGTTTGTGTTAAATGAAGTCGATAAACATGCGTTTTTGACGCCGGTAAGAACGTTCAGTTTGGATAAATATTTTGCAGGAAGTCAACATTATAACCACGAATTGGAGTTTTGAGTGGGTCTGTATTTGGCAGGGTTCTACATCCTGTCAGTGACACAGGAAAATGGCCTGGTTATGTTTATGATACAACTTGGCTTGCATACCAGTTACTTTCCTTTCGACACCTATTAACGATACAGTTAGTTAGCTATCTAGGTTATAAATATAGCCAGTACAACTGATTTTGAGTTAGCTAGTTTATTGACATCACAACGAACTGCCAAGTTAGCAAGGTAGCTATATTGAATATCAGACAAGACTACAAACTGCAATCCTGAACCTCGCCCTTTCATTAACTAGTACTATAACAGAAGGATTTATGTTACGTTACAAGCCGTATTAAGGTGTCCTCGTTAGCATAACATAACTATTAACTAACTAAGTCTAATTTGTAGATAATCTTAGCTAACCTTGTTTGACACATTATTGTTGGTAATTTAATTTAGCTAGCTAGATACTGTACTGTTAGCTCTAGTTTGCTGGCCAGACCAACAAGTTGTTGCAGTTCACGTGATTTGACTATTTCACTAGTTCACTATTTTCTTGATAGGCTCATTTTAGTGTGTACTGGATAGGGAATAGATCGTTTATCCTAATCTAATCAGTTCAGCTGATTAGCTAGCTAGCCCGTATTTAATTCTAACGACATTAAACAGTAGTGTTCCATGATCTAATCAACACATTCTGGTAATTCCCTCTTTCAATGAAAGTTACAGTACTAGGCCTATAGGCCAAAGTCTTGTTGAACCAGACTGACAGCTCAGGCTAGCTCAGGCTAGTTCAGCCTAGTTCAGCCTGTTGTACTTGAACCTTAGACTTTGGAAGCAGAGTGAAACTGTAAACTATATAGTAGCACTTGAGCAATGTCGTAAAGGGCAGTGACGTGCTGTTTGCCATACAAAGGTAAAAATGAGTGAATCCAAGGTTGATATATTAATGATAACACCATTCTTCCATGGTCCAAGCACTTTGTCTGTATCTGAAGGATTTTTTTAAATGTGATGATGCTTATGTTTTTCAATGGTTGTTTGTCGGCTTACTAATCATCTATATGACTCTAGTCCTTTAGTGTAGAGTGGCTTATTTGCATCATAGGCGCCTGTTATTGTTATGCCCTCCCTTTCTTTCCTTAACCCTAAAGGCACCAACAGAGGTCATTTTTTACCTCAAATTGGTAATGATAGACTGTCTTTTCAATCATTAACACTTTTTATTTTTATTTTAATCACCTTTTGTAACACAAGTAAATGGCTTAAATTCCCCAAAGTACACATGTTTTTTTAATGTTCCCACATTTATAGCAGGGTGGGGCTTACTATATACTGGAAATCAGCACAATGCCTCTTGTGGTGAAATTATGAAAGTAAGAACTGCCATTGAAAATACATGGTCACTAATCAGGTTTCCTTCCAACCTTTTTATGCAAGTAAAGTACATGTTGGATAAAAAAATGTAATGACAGGCCTGATGTCGACAAAACAAAATACACTAGACAAGTTGGGATCTTTTTGTGTTGATAAAATGAATTATCAGAAATGTCGGTCGAAAAGCTTTAATTCTTAAGGATCGGTGTCCCGCCAACGGGACAGTTGTAAATCATGCAGCGCGTTATGTCAAGATCACAGATTTTAGAGAAACAACAAATGTCGTTCCATATAAGTGTCTTATATCGTCTGAAACGTTAAATTCTTGTTAATATAACTGCACTGCCCAATTTGCAGTATCTATTACTGTGGGAAAAATGCCATGCTATTGTTTGAGGAGAGCTCCTAACATCAAAACACTTTTTTTTCTTTGCGATAGGTTTGATAAATTCGCCTCTGAGGGTGAAATGTGTACTTACATTCTGAAATCTTGCTCAGATTTTTCAGTGTCGTTTTGTTAAATAAATTCATTTTTCATGTCCTAAAAAGATCCTTATAGCATGCACAATCAATTTTGTATTTCCACACGTTCAATTTTCAAAGAAAGGAATCTGTGAAAATCTCACCCTAAATGTTGTTTCAACGAGTCAAATTACGTCCGTATCTATTCTTCAGAGATCCTAGAAGGTAACAAGACTTCACTATTTCATTAGGGGTGTAGTATGTCCTATAGGACACCATTTTTGGTCAGAGAGCGACGCCTTCATGGCACGCCGATGACGCGGGCGGCCATCACTTGAACGACTTTGCCATCACTATCTTTGTCAAGTAAGCACCAATTGGGGTCAAACAAAGCTAGCTAGATACCCAATGAGCTGGGCTTTACGGGAGTTCCCGGAAACCATGTATATGTCGTAAAATGTAGCTACTAACCTTGTACGACAGCATGCCTTTTCATTTTGGACCAAAATTATAAGGATATTAAGTTATGAAAACTGGTTGTTTTGTAAATGTTGAACTTATAATATGGCTACTAATACTTGGAAAGCTAAATAAAAGTCCAAGTATACAGATTTGATCATATTCTTGCAGAAAAATGGAATATGAATGCAAATGTCTTGTTGTTCACTCATTTTTCAAGTTTTCCATCTGAAACCTTGCACATATACTGCTTCCATCTTGTGGACACTATCGGAATTACAACCAGAGGGATGGCTATAACAAGGACCTTTCTCTTGCATTTCAAAGATGGTGGTAGAAAAAGTACTTATTTTTTTCTTTGTATTTTCTTCTACCAGGTCTATTGTGTTATATTCTCCTACATTCAATTCACTTTTCCACAGACTTCAAAGTGTTTCCTTTCAAATGGTACCAAAAATATGCATATCCTTGCTTCATGGCCTGAGCTACGGACAGTTAGATTTGGGTATGTCATTCATTGAAAAAAAGGGGTCTATCCCTAAGAAGTTTTAATGCGCTAATATTGATATAATCATATCGAAGTAAACTTGGAGTCACTCGATGACGTCCTGTCTGCTACCCCTACAACTCGTCGGGAAAGCATGCAATTTATTAGGCTACAGATGAAATAAGTTATGATGAACTTCACAGGGTGGTGAAAGTGCAAGGTGATGAGTTTGATGCTCCTTTCCAATAAATACTGAGTGTATTATTCTGGTGATGTAATCATCGATACCTTGCTGCTGTTTGTTTTATTAGTCAATCTTGCTCTTTTATCCATTTTAATCTCATAATGTAGGCCATTCGTGTGCTATAGCCAACAGCGTGCAGCTACAGTATCTGTATACTGTTAGCTGGAGTGCACGTGCCAACACCGGAGTGGGCACACTCGCTATATAATACAAATGTCAATGTGAGAACCATCAGTAGAGTTAAAAATGCAATGGAAACCCATTTAACTTTATTTGGTACATGGGAATTGAACCACAAAAGGTATTTTTATGTGCACTACGTCATCACGCAGAGACTCATCTCTAATTTCATGGAAACATCTCAGGTGGAAAATGTGCATATTGTTTTATGCAGATTTTAGAATGTTTGCATGAAAATCTGTTGCCAATTGGTGATATAAGACCCCATGATCCAACTTACATGATTCTCCGCATGCTCTAGGTGTGTTAAATCTCTCATGTCTCCCCCCCCCCCCCCCCCCCCCAGCAGTGGGAGCAGTAGAGGGCGGACGGCACCATGAATGGACAGCTGGACCTGAGCGGCAAACTGATCATCAAGGCCCAGCTGGGCGATGACATCAGACGCATCCCCATCCACAACGAGGACATCACCTATGACGAGCTGGTGCTGATGATGCAGCGCGTCTTCAGGGGCAAGCTGCAGAGCAACGATGAGGTCACCATCAAATACAAGGACGAAGGTAAGCTGTGCTGCTCTAGACAAGCACTGGATTAAGTTGTATTATCACCATTGTGTTAGCTAGATGTCATCTGACCCCTCAACATTTAGCTGTTTCCTGCTGGTAATGGAAACAGGTTCTCTTTCAAACACTTGAGAATCATACTATTATGGTTGATGATTACTGTAAAAAGGGGAGGATGGGGGGCATCCTCCCCTTTTTACAGTAATCATCAACCATAATAGTAGAGGTTACACAGGTTTCACCTATTCAGCCATTTCAGAATAGCTGTTATCTCAAGAAATGGTGGGAAAAAGGATTGGAATGTGACCTGATTCTGATGCTGTTCTCTGCTCTCTTCCTGCAGATGATGACCTCATTACTATTTTCGACAGCTCGGATCTCTCCTTTGCCATCCAGTGCAGTAGGATACTGAAACTCACTCTGTTTGGTAAGATGTTATCATACACATACTTAACCATTCCTCCCTTTTTCAGTATGGGCCTATGTGCTGCTGTGCCAAGCACGCCCATCTTGTAATAAGCAAACAAACCTGATTTGTCCCATTAGAAATTAAAGTAGGTTCATTCTGTTATTCTAGTCTTTATGGTACCGTAGTTTAAAGAACTTCTATCCTTTGTATCTACTTGAATACTCAGGCTGACTGTTCTGTTCCAATAGCCCCCTCTCCAATAGTTTTATGGTTCATGTACATTAACACGCCACTGGGAGGCAGTCTAGTCTCATATTTTGACATTGAACCCGACACTCCTACTTAGACACTCATTCTCTCATGCTGGTATGTCCCAAGGTCGGTGTCTATGTGCTGCTGCTTGGGTAGTAGAGGCACCAAGCTATACTTGTGAAATTGTCTGTTTTCACATGTCCCTCAGAAGTCAAGCTCCAGCTTGTTGGGTGTCAACCCATTTTAAGAGTGTGTTCTGCAGAGGATGATAGATGGATTGACGATTAGCTTTTGTTTTTCAACGAACACTGTAGGTCAAAGGGAGAGTTATGCTGGCTTTACTGCTTTAGGCCTAATCATCATGATGCCCTCGTGTGTGAGAGACTTCAGGTGTGGTCTAGCTGTGGGTCCATTACACAGAATTGTACACTGGCCAGGTGTTATGGATCCGCCTTAGTTTTACAGTGCAGATGTCAGGTGTGTGTTACCGTTTACACACACACCTCTGCTCCCGCTCATCTCCAATGCTGTCAGACCTCATTATGTTATTTCATGTGTTCTGCTCCCAATTATACTGCAGCACAGTGTCCCTGAACTGTCCCTGCTATTATTAGATAGATAGGGAGTGGCAGAAAAGACAGACAGAATGAAGGAGAAGAAAATAAATGTTTGGGGATTTATTTAAAAAATAATCTTTTTTTTTACTCCATCCCGAGACCCAGAGCGTCAGCATGCGCCACAGTCGTGACCTCACATGGAGCCCATATTTCCAGACGTGTGCCAGGATTGGGAGCAGGAGGGAAGTGTCTCTATACAGGATCTTCTCCTGACCCCCTGGGTCTCTGCTAAATGTTACACACACACAGGGTTCTGGAATCCTGTCTGTAGAATTCCACTAACGTTAAGGGAATTCTAAAAGGATTTCCACTCTCCTATGTGAGATTTGGTGGTCTCCTGTAGTGTTGGACAGTGCTTTTGTCTGTCTGTCCTGGTCGTGGTCCAGGAGTTGAGTCATCCTAAATGACACCCTGTTTCCCATATAAATAGTAATAATCATTTGGTGGGTACTTATAAGTGCCCTATTTCTCACATGTACAAGTGTGTATTAATAGGCATGTGTGACTTAGAACAATTTATTTTGTGTATCCCACTCCCTGAGAAACCCTCAGTGGGCCCACGGCCAGGATCTGCCATTATCAACGGCAACCCTGGAGAAATGAGTGTTAATAGCCTTGCTCAAGGGCTCATTGACCTGAATTTTCGAAAATGTTTCACCTTGTTGCCTCACGAATTTGAATTATTGACCCTTCGGTTACTGTCCCAACTCTATAACCTCTAGGCTACCTGCCACCCATATCATGCACTACTTCTGAACAGAGCTACCGCCTTCGTCTGGTTTGGGTCATATGGCGTTGCTGTGTCAAACCAGAGTCTTATGTGCGGCTGATTGTTCCCCTGCTGGTCCCAACTGACCATGTCCAATGATATCCCTGGAGGCGAACGAAACGCTCACCTGTTTAGCTGAGGTGTTGGCTAGCGGAGTAGAACACTTGGAAAGGAAAAGGAGAGCCGCACACTCTAGGAGCTCGGATGCAATAATTTAATAACCAGCGTTTCAACAGACAAGCTGTCTTCATCAGGGTCGACACGTTGGTGGTTTGGTTATTAAATTATTGCATCTGAGCTCCTAGAGTGTGCGGCTCTCCTTTTCCTTTCCATGATATCCCTGGACCATATTCTCTTTCCTCTGTGCCCCTATAACTCTCTCTCGCCCCCATTCAGCCCTCTGCACCACACTGTCCCTGTGAGGTTCCTGTGTGGTGATTTAGCACCTCTGGCCTTCTAGAGATGAGGCTCATATGAGGGACAGACGCCCTCCTCTGTTGAATTATCACTCTTATTGTAATTGTCTGCTAAGTCCATCCCCGTCCAGTCAGTGCTGATGAGGATTGTGGTGCTATGGCAGCCTGTCTGCAGCCTGTAAGGCCTCTATAGAGCAGCACTGGGACTCATTGAGATGATACATGGTTCCTCTAGTCTTTCAGGCCCAGATGTATGCTGTGGTGTTTAGCACTAGGCAGGGATCCATCTAGGGCTGGGCGGTATGGCCTAAAAATATTTGTTATCTTCTCAAACTTAAGGCAGATTCATTATATATACAGTGCATTCGGAAAGTATTCAGACCCCTTGACTTTTTCCACATTTTGATAGGTTACAGCCTTCTAAAATTAATTACATTTTGATTTTATCAATATAAAATGTAGAATATTTGCATGCCAGTGGGATGGAAACCTAGCTTATTACAATAAAATGTCTAAGAGTTTGTTTCCAAATGACCATACCTCCAAATGCAAATAGTGAGTTTAAACTGCTTGTTGTCAGAGAAAGAAGTTGTCTTTGTTGTGAGTGGCAGGGGGAGGGGCTTGGTGTCAGTGTGCGGTTGGGAAGGTGCACCGTGCACAAAGCACGGAAGGAGACAGAACGCTCATAAAAAAAATTTGAAATAAAAACCTAGATTCTTGTGATACGGCATTTGGAACATTGCGCTAAAACATACATTCAAATGAATTTGATATCGCCCAGCCCTATATCCATCACTAGGCACATGTACAGCAAACACACACACAGTTAAACGTTCTGTCTCATTCACTCTCTAACACACCCACACACAGAGCTAACAGCATAACAGACCCAGTGAGCAGCAGAACTGTACTCATGCATCTTCAAGGCCCAGACTGTAGCCACTGTCAGCACTGTTCATCACTCTTGTCATGCATAGTAGCCTTTGTTTATTTTTCCTAGATGATATTTGCCATATCCTGTATATCACTACAGCATGCTGCCCGTTAACGGTATTACCTGGCTCCTCTCCTCTCTGGAAAAGAGCTCTTGAATAACCTAGTACTTCCTAGTACATTGACATTTAACCCACTCTCATTGACCATGACCTGGATGGATCTGTCTGGCCTAACCATACCTGACCTCATGTCAACATCAGAGTAGTTCATTTATGAGTTTGCCTAAGAACACAGGGTATATATTACAGATAGATGGTGCTAACAGCTGTTATATAGTTATTTCATGGAGACATGACTCCACATTTTCTGTGCTATGTACTTTAACCTCTGACCCAGTGATGTGGTGGTGGAACCAGGGGACTACTACTCCTCTCTGAGACTGCAGGTGTCTGGGGCTCTATTTCCAAGAAACGGCCCTAGTGTCTGTCTGCAGTCTACCCCCTTATGACCCACCACTAACAGGACAGGTGCACGGCATAAACACACACATAAATTACAGAATACATGGACAGTTATGTGAGATTGTGTGTGTGGATGTTGCTGAGGGCTGGTGTGTCCAAACCGCAGGATTCCTCACTGGCAAGAAGCGGATCTCTCCCACGCTTCGGAGTCTGTGATCACAAAGACACTGGGAATTCCCCATCACACACACACCTGCAGGCATGCTGACTTATTAGACTGCAAATGTCTGTGTGTAACAGAAGTAATGTGTTTACTAAAGACAATGACATAGCCTACATTTGATTTTAACAGGACAGGGTTCATGAGAGATGGGGTGGGGACTAGTAATAATGGTTGTTGGTTTGTTCGGGTCCCATGTTGTTTCTGGCTCCATAGCTGAACATCACGGTCTGTTAATCCTACTTACCCTGAACAGGCCTGCTGCTCGGTTCCTAGCTCGTTTGATCTGGTCTGGACCCCAACCCCTGGTCTGGTTTCATCTAGTTTGGTCTAGTCTGGAATTGACTTAACTCACACCGGACCATAATAAATGTACAGACCTAAAGACTCATCTGTTACAGCGATCAGGAGGGCTGTCTGGGGGAGATTACTCCATCACTGTCTTCCATGGCTCTGGAGTGCTATAGTGTGGATGGAGAGAGATGGCTTGTGGAAGTAGTCCCCCCCCCCCCCCCCTTCACCCTCACCTCCTTCTCCCACATCTTGAAGTTCCATACCGAGACGCCACATTCAGTATTTGAAATGTATTGACGTCGAAATATCGTCTCACACTTTCTCTTCACACTCTCTCCCCCCGACAGTGAATGGTCAGCCGAGACCTCTGGAGTCCAGTCAGGTGAAGTATCTGCGCAGGGAACTCATTGAGCTCAGGAACAAAGTCAACAGTCTTCTGGACAGCCTGGAGCCCCCCTCAGAACCTGGCCTGGCTGCATCAGCACCAGACCGGGGTAGGTACACACATACACACCCCTATCTGTTTGCTAGTGTGAATTGTGTTTTACATAATTTAATGAAATACAGACATGCACACATCTAGCATATTTGTTGTAACTTTATGAAATACCAACAGCTACAGGCCGGTTGTTTTTATCAGTTCATTCATTTCTCTCTGAAAGAGATGGCTTTCACTTCTAATCCAGTGGCCCAATCACATTCCACACCTGCCCCATGTTTTTTTTTAAATAGGCAAGTCAGTTAAGAACAAATTCTTATTTACAATGACGGCCAACCAAAAGGCCTTCTGCGAGGACAGGGTCTGGGATTAAAAATAAAATATAAATATAGGACAAAACACACATCACGACAAGAGACAACACTACATAGAGACCTAAGATGACAAAACAGCATGGCAGCAACACATGACCACACAGCATGGCAGCAACACATGACCACACAGCATGGCAGCAACACATGATCACACAGCATGGCAGCAACACATGATCACACAGCATGGCAGCAACACATGACCACACAGCATGGCAGCAACACATGACCACGCAGCATGGCAGCAACACATGACCACGCAGCATGGCAGCAACACATGACCACGCAGCATGGCAGCAACACATGACCACGCAGCATGGCAGCAACACATGACCACGCAGCATGGCAGCAACACATGACCACGCAGCATGGCAGCAACACATGACCGCGCAGCATGGCAGCAACACATGACCGCGCAGCATGGCAGCAACACATGACCGCGCAGCATGGCAGCAACACAACATGACCGCGCAGCATGGCAGCAACACAACATGACCGCGCAGCATGGCAGCAACACAACATGACCGCGCAGCATGGCAGCAACGCAACATGACCGCGCAGCATGGCAGCAACGCAACATGACCGCGCAGCATGGCAGCAACGCAACATGACCGCGCAGCATGGCAGCAACGCAACATGACCGCGCAGCATGGCAGCAACGCAACATGACCGCGCAGCATGGCAGCAACGCAACATGACCGCGCAGCATGGCAGCAACGCAACATGACCGCGCAGCATGGCAGCAACGCAACATGACCGCGCAGCATGGCAGCAACGCAACATGACCGCGCAGCATGGCAGCAACGCAACATGACCGCGCAGCATGGCAGCAACGCAACATGACCGCGCAGCATGGCAGCAACGCAACATGACCGCGCAGCATGGCAGCAACGCAACATGACCGCGCAGCATGGCAGCAACGCAACATGACCGCGCAGCATGGCAGCAACGCAACATGACCGCGCAGCATGGCAGCAACGCAACATGACCGCGCAGCATGGCAGCAACATTAGGTAGGTAGAGACCACAATACATCACGCAAAGCAGCCACGACTGTCAGTATGAGTCTTTATGCCAGGGGCAGTTTCCCAGGATGCGTTGCATCAGCGTTGTTAGCTTGCTGGCGTGTGGCGGCCGGCAACAGGTGGATTTGTTTATCCGAGGCGTAGAGGAGAGAAGTGTGTAAGTTTTTTTAGTTTTTTAACAAGGTGTTTCCTTTGGTGTGGTAACATCCCAGGGTTAGGAGAATATACCCATGAAAGCCCTCGTAAGCGCTACTTACACAGTGGTTTGACTGTTCAATGATTAACGATAATTGAACTATTTATGAACAACTCTCTCTGCCTCAAACTGACGTGTGTGTGTGTGCTTCTCTAGCATCTTTGTCTATGTCTTCTTGTGATTGTGTGTTGACACGTGTCGCTCTCTCCACTACCCTCCACTCCCTCTCTCCACTACCCTCCACTCCCTCTCTCCAGACTTGGTGGATAGACATGAGGGGAGGGCGGTGGCAGCAGAAGCAGCAATGAAGCAGGCCCCGGTCCCAGTCAGCGCGGCCAGCATGTCGGCCTTCGACCCCTTGAAGAACCAGGGCGAGGTCAGCAAGAACGTCATCTCCGCCTTCGGCCTGAGTGAGGACCAGGTCCCAGGTAATTCCATCGTTGCCATGCAATTTCTTTTTTTCGCTTTATGTTTGTACTTTCTATGCAGTCTTCTGACTACATTGTTGTCACACACCTTACCCTCACTCTCCACCCTGTTTTATTTTTCACATACCCTTTCGCTATCTCTTATCTAGCCCCTCCAGGTGTCTTGGCTGACGAGCGGTCAGGTACTCCAGACAGCATTGCCTCATCCTCGTCTGCCGCCCCCCAACCCGGGGTGCCCCCCCAGCCACAGGCCCCCTATGCAGGGGTACAGCAGGGACCCCCAGCAGCTATGGACGGTTAGGAACACACACATTCTAAATTACCATGAAACTCGCATGCCAACACACCATAGCTCTGCATGAGTGAATATATGTAGGAAACGGTGTGATCTGAGGAATTGTGCAGTAGGAGAGTACAACACTTGTGGTGTCTGTAAATAAAGTGGGTTTAATGGCTGTTTATGTCCCTGGAAACGCATCACAAAACCATGACAACTTAAGTGTGTGTGGGAGGGGGGGGGTTGTAATAGCTGTTTGAGAGATTATCAGTGTGGGTGGTTTAGCACCTCCAAATACCTGGGGTCCACTGAGACCCCTAAAAAGTGTGTGTGCGTGCGTTGACTCTGTTGCTTTGTCCTGTCAAAACAGGATAATTAATTTGTCCCAAGAGTTACCCCATTTCAGTTTGTGCTTTAAACTGATCCTAGACCTGTGCAGTGCCTAAGGGCAGCCTTGACCCAGTCAGTGTGTTGTGGAACACTTCTTTTGCGTTGCAGCATTGGGCCGTTCTGTCCCAGTAGAGTTGTCACTACTCCCAGTCACTACCACAGTTGTTGTTTTTTGCTCTGTTTTCACCTCATCACTACAGACATTTATAACTTTATGGGCGAGTCAGTTTCACAATGGTTTAACCCAGATGTTCACTGCTCGGGCTTGTCTACAACCACAAACAGGAGGAATAGATTGCTCTACTTGTATTCATTGTTTGTCAAGCTGTTGGAATGAAGTGGAACTGCCATCTTGGTAGGGGATTTAATGCAGCAGAACTCTATCTGACTTGGTGATGGCTGGATGTTGCACTTGGATTGGCCAGTTCCCCAGTCCTGAATCCGGTACCTTATTTATTTATTTTACACTCTGCATGCTGTGATTTAGTGGATGATGTCTCTGTAACATAAGACTGTATGTAAGCACATTTTAGATTTAATGAGGAATTCCATGTTATCACAGACACAGAGAAACTGTTCACGGAAGTGACTTAATCAACTGTATAAACAGTATATTCATGATCTTGGCATCCATCTTAGTCAGCCAGACAACTCTTCATGTAGAATCCCCTCCTGCTATCTGCACTCCACCATGAACATCATGTAGTTCTTGGAAAATGGGATGTCCGCAGTCTTCGGCCCCTCTAACGGAGAGATGCATGAACAAGGGATCAGATCAGACTGAGGTGGGGAAATAAAAATTTAAAATCAAGCAGTCATCTCTGTAGTCTCTAGTTGCGAGCTACTTTGGGGTCGTGTTTTTAGGGGGAAATGGTTTTTGGTGTTATCTTGCCTTCCCGACCAGACCTTCCCTGAGCTTTTCCTCTCGGACCTACTGGGTTTCCCCATAATGGTGGTGTTATGGAATCAACACAGAGGTGTGCCCTGCTGGCGAGTTAACTCTGTTACCAGATGGCTAGGTGTATGTGTCCTAGGGTTTGGCATCTCAATATATGAGACGGACAGAAACAGTAAGGGAGGGGACAGAGGAAAATGTTGCGAGTCAGTCTTCTTATTTAGCGAGTTCGTTATTTTGCATGTGATGTTTTGTCATTGGAATGCACTTTTTCTTTTTTTTAATGTTGTGGCTCTCCGTAGCCTCCATCTCTGGAGACGTATCCGTTTTCACCCAAAAAGACCCACAAGCAGCACGCAGACAACCACACCACGGGATCCAAACCACAGCTGGAACACACACATCCACACGGTAGGCTCGTTGAGCTGTGACTCAGAGGAACCATACCAGCACCTCCAAACCACACCTGGAACACACTGAGGTTCCACATGGTCACGGTTTGACCGTGTTCCCCAGACCAGTGGTTTTGGCTCGGTCAGTGTTCAGGCTTCTCCAAGGGGTTGGGGTTGAGTTTAGCAGAGCCAAGACACCCATAAGAGTCTTAAGTTACACAGTAATTATTCCTTAGTTCTTACTTATACAACTCAGTGATTCTCTATAAATTCCAGACCCTTGCACTTTGTGCTGGTCGCTTTTAGTTTGTCCATCAATGACCGCATGGTCATATAATGGTCATTGGCAGTTATTAGGTTCAGTGTGACCTCGCTTACCATGTGGTTGGCTGTCCTTTTAGATGTTGAGTCCAACCCTGTCATGGCAGGGCATCTTCTGGACGTCGTCATGGGTTCATCCTCCTATTTTCTTCGCTGTGCTTGTCCCTCCATCCGGTTCTCCCAGACTTCCAAGGAGGAGAGCGGCTCTGGGCTGCAGCTGGTGGGCAGACAGCCTCGTCAGGCTGCATGGACATGTTTTCACCAATCCCAACACTCCAATGGTGTGCCTGATGATAATTTGATCCCCAAACGTTCCCATAAATTCAACACCGTCTCTGCCCCTCTGTCTCCCCTGAGTGCCTGGGTTATAGATGAACAAAGTCAACACAACACAATGGAGACCGATTTTATTGTTGACCAGGAATAGTCTCAAAGGAGCACAACCAACAGTTATAGCACACCTGTTCACCCACCTCAGTAAAGACGGTGATACTTTATCAGACTACCAATAAACTCTTTTCCTTTTTGAAAACATCCCCAAAAGTCTAAAACTACAGTCAAGCAATGGCATTCCAGAGAATGATTTTTCCAGCTGTTTTCTGTTCAGTTGAAGGAATACATGTGCAGGCAGCCGGTCTCTCTCCATAGAGAGCCAGTGATTTCTCTTTCCTTTGGGATTTAAATGTACTGAGCAGAGATCAGAGATGAAGTCCTCTGGCCAATGAGGCCTGACGGCAGCCCCATCCATCCCTCCATCACATTATGTAATACACATGATGGATAGCAGGCAGGAGACCAAAACAGCCAACCCACACACACACACACATTGTCATTCTCACTGGAGCACCATTGTGCTCACATTACAGGGGTTGACGGTGGGGTTGCAGCTGTTGTCCCCCTTCATTATAGGCTCATTAACCCGTGAACCTTAGACTGACTGTCCTGTTGTAACTTATTGTTGAAGTAACTGATTTTAACTGTTGACATTTTCCATAAATGTCTCAGTGCAATATATCTGGTTTCTTCATATAGGCTTTTCACAATTTGCACCATGTTAAAATTGAGGGAAAAGCAATGGTGGAGGAATTAAACATGGTTCATTCATCTGGTCCAGACCTGGGGAAAATGAACACCAAAGTATCCTAAACAAAAATATAAACGCAACATTTTAAAGTATTGGTTTCATGAGCTGAAATAATAGATCCCCAAGTTTTTCATATCCACAAAAACCTTTTTTCTCAATTTTGGGTACACATTTTTTTACAACCCTGTTAGTGAGCATTTCTACTTTGCCAAGATAATCCATCCACCAGACAAGTGTGGCATATCATGCTGTTTAAATCAGCTTTTTGATAATTACTAGGGATGTACCGATATGACTTTTTTGGCCATACTGATAATTTCCTTGCCAAAAAATATATATATTTTTTGCCTTTTTTAAGCATTCTAGTACAGTTAAATAGTTACACACACACGAACGCAGCGGTCTAAGGCACTGCATCTCCGAGCATGAGGTCACTACAGTCCCTGGTTTGAATCCAGGCTGTATCACATCTGGGTGTGAGTCCCATAAGGCGGCGCACAATTGGCCCAGCGTCGTCCGTGGTAGGCCGTCATTGTAAATAAGAATTTGTTCTTAACTGACTTGCCTAGTTAAATAAAGGTTACACACAGCACACTGACAAAGTATTTTGTTGGCATTTGTCCCCATTACCAGTAAAACATCATCAAAACCTATTTCTTTCACTTACTTGCTGTTTTGTTTTTCAATCGTTTCATTCTCAGCCAGGATTTCATCATACATGTCAAGTAGTGAAGTTTCAGCTCTGTCCGCGGCCTCTCTTCCTTGGTGCGCACTGTCACTGTTCACAGCCTCGAGTACTTTTTGTACGTTTTAATCTTAGGGCTAGGCATCCCGCTAGCGGGACAACTTCCGGTGACACTGGAGGACGCACAATTCAAATAATCATAAATATTATGGATACTAAACATTTAGGTAAATATAAGTGTCCTATATCGGTTGAAAGCTTAAATTCCTTTTAATCTAACCGCACTGTCTGATTTACAGTAGCTATTACAGTGAAAGCATGCCATGCGATTGTTTGAGGACGGCGCCCCACATCAAAATATTTTTCAACCGGCACAGGTTTCATAAATTCACAAATAGAGATTAAATATTCACTTTTTGAAAATCTTCCTCTGATTTGTCATCCAAAGGGTCCCAGCTATAACATGTAGTGTCGTTTTGTTAGATAAAATCCTGCTTTATATCCCAAAAAGTCAGTTTAGTTGGCGCCATCGAGTTGAGTAATCCACTTGTTCAACAGAGAAAGGAATCTGAAAATCTACCCCTAAACTTTGTTTCAACAAGTCAAAATATGTTTCTATTTACTCCTCAGATACCCTAAAATGTAATTAAACTATAATATTTCTTACGGAAAGAAGTATGTTCAATAGGAAACCGATTTTAGCAGGTGCGTCCTTTCTTCATGGCGGGCGCAAACACGAATTTCCAAGACTGGGTCCCTGTACTAAAACTGATATTTCTTCTTTGTTTTTGAAGTTACAAGCCAGAAACCTTGAACTTGGACTACTGACATTCTGTGGAAGCCATAGGAATTGCATCCAGGGAGCTAATTTTCCAGTATGCCCTTGCACTTTCCATTGTAAGAGCATGGTCTCTCAACAAAAATTCCAGTTGGTTTTTCTTTGGATTTTCTCCTACAATATCTTTTATGTTATATTCTCCTATGTAATTTTAACATTTATACAAATTTCAAAGTGTTTTTTTTCTAATGCTACCAATTATATGCATATCCTGGCTTCAGGGCCTGAGCATCAGGCAGTTTACTTTGGACACGTCATTCAGGCGGAAATTGAGAAATAAACGGTTGATAGTCTAGGGCAATGATTTCCATTATCTTGGCGTTAATGGATTTTGCCTTTGTGTTGTCTTGCTGAAATGTTCTTATTATTTCAAATGAGTGCTGAACTTGTTTAGTTATTGGAAGTGTGCGCTTAGTGTTTTTCTGCTTTTGTGTGTAGCGCTGCATTTTTCATGGTGTCAATAGGTATGCACGTCAGCTTTGACATCGGTTTTGCACATCGGCATTAAACTAGACATCGGGCCGATGTTGGCATTTTTTGCTAACATCGTCTGATTCCGAGAGATCGTGCATCTCTAATCATTACACAGGGGCTCCTTGTGCTGGGGACAAAGGCCACAATAAAATGTGCAGTTTTGTCACAACACAATGACACAGATGTCTCAAGGGAGCATGCAATTGGCATTGTCTGACAGCTGATGCTTAAAGTTAGTGAGGGAGTAAAACTAAATGCATGCTCTTCGAACGATCGCTGCCTGCCCGTCTAGCATCACTACTCTGGATGGTTCTGACTTAGAATATGTGGACAACTACAAATACCTAGGTGTCTGGTTAGACTGTAAACTCTCCTTCCAGAGTCACACTAAGCGTCTCCAAGCGACTATTTCAACGACGTCATTTACAAAATAGCCTCCAACACTCTACTTAGCGAATTGGATGCAGTCTATCACAGTGCCATTCGTTTTGTCACCAAAGCCCCATATACTACCCACTACTGCGACCTGTATGCTCTCGTTGGATGGCCCTCGCTTCATATTCATCGCCAAACACACTGGCTCCAGGTCATCTATAAGTCTTTGCTAGGTAAAGCCCCGCCTTCTCAGCTCACTGGTCACCATAGCAGCACCCCCCCCCCCCAAATCTGACTTCTGGAATGTTCACCAGAGCTGTTGCCAGATAATGTAATGTTAATTTCTCTACCAAATGCCGCCTCCAACTTCGGTTTAGAGAATTTGACAGTACGTCCAACCGGCCTCACAACCGCATTACACGTGTAACCACGCCAGCCCAGGTTCTCCACATCTGGCTTCTTCACCTGCGGGATCGTCTGAGACCAGCCACCCAGACAGCTGAAAACTGTGGGTTTGGACAACTGAAGAATTTCTGCACAAATTGTCAGAAACCGTCTCAGGGAAGCTTATCTGCGTGCTCGTTGTCCTCACCAGGGTCTTGACCTGACTGCAGTTCGGCGTCGTAACCGACAGGGCAAGTGCTCGCCACTGACACTGGAGAAGTGTGCTCTTCACAAATGAATGCCGGTTTCAACTGTACTGGGCAGATGGCAGATATGGTGTTGTGTATGGTGAGCGGGTTGCTGATGTCAACATTGTGAAGTGTCCCCTGTGGTGGTGGGTTATGGTGTGGGCAGGTATCAGCTACGGACAACAAACACAATTGCATTTTATTGATGGCAATTTGAATGTACAGAGATACCGTAACGGCATCCTGAGGCCTATTGTTGTGCCATTCATCCGCCGCCATCACCTTATGTTTCAGCATAATGCACAGCCTCGTGTGCATTATGCACAGGAGATGTGTCGCGCTGCATGAGGCAAATGGTGGTCACAAGATACTGACTGTTTTTCTGATCAACCCCCCTATTTTTTTTTATATATACAGTGGGGCAAAAAAGTATTGTCAGCCACCAATTGTGCAAGTTCTCCCACTTAAAAAGATGAGGCCTGTAATTTTCATCATAGGTACACACTTCAACTATGACAGACAAAATGAGAAAAAAAATCCAGAAAATCACATTGTAGGATTTTTTATGAATTTATTTGCAAATTATGGTGGAAAATAAGTATTTGGTCACCTATAAACAAGCAAGATTTCTGGCTCTCACAGACCTGTAACTTCTTCTTTAAGAGGCTCCTCTGTCCTCCACTCGTTACCTGTATTAATGGCACCTGTTTGAACTTGTTATCAGTATAAAAGACACCTGTCCACAACCTCAAACAGTCACACTCCAAACTCCACTATGGCCAAGACCAAAGAGCTGTCAAAGGACACCAGAAACAAAATTGTAGACCTGCACCAGGCTGGGAAGACTGAATCTGCAATAGGTAAGTAGCTTGGTTTGAAGAAATCAACTGTGGGAGCAATTATTAGGAAATGGAAGACAGAATCCAAGATGGCGTAGCAGTCGGACGAGTCTTTGTTTTGTCCTGTCCCGTGTAAATAGTCTTCGTATTTTTCGTATACATTTCGTATATATTTTAATTTCACTTTCCATCTAGGAACTGAATATACATTCCTACATTCCGCCTCACCCAATGTGGTACGGACCTGCTATTTTTTTATACTTTAGAACCGTAACCCCAATCAGAAGCTAGCCAGATAACTAGCTAGTAGTCAGTTAGCCACTGCTGCGGTCTTCACCCTCAACTCGGACTCAGCCAGCTTCAATACCGGGCCAATACCTGCCAGTCTGCAAGCGCGATATCAACCCAGAGCATATAGGACTGCTTTTTCTCTACCACATCACCGGATTCCTGACGCAAGCTCTGGACAATTACACCGTATCATCACAGCTAGCTAGCTGCAACCGAGTGGCTACTACTGGCTAACACCTCTGTCCCGAAGCAAGCACCAGTTAGCCTTGAGCTAGCCTCGAGCTAGGCCCATCTGCCGGCTAGCTGAAGAGGTCTACCAGCGAATTCTTGGGCTACAATACCAGCTACAAGCTAATTTAGCCATTTTTTTTGCCGCTGCTAGTAGCTTTTACCTTCTGCACAGACACCAGCCCTGTTATTAGCCTGGATATTACTCACCAATTTACCAGCATCGGACTGTCTCTCGACAACAACGCCGGATTCCTGCCGTAATCCCTGAGCCACTGCTTCTGATCCTCACAGCTAGCTTGCGGCTAGCGCAGCTAGCGCCACTGCCACGAAGCTAGCACCAGTTAGCAAACACAATTCTACAATTCACAACCTCTCTATCGCCATCTGGCTTGGATTCTCTGTCGACACGACCACGACTGAGCAGACCCCCTCCGTCTGAGCAGACCACCCCCCGGGCTACTAACTTTAAACGCCGCGTGCTAGCTTAGTGGAGGCCTCCCTGCTCCATCTACGGCTGCCCCCTGGACACTATGATCACTTGGCTACATAGCTGATGCATGCTTGACTGTCCATTAATTCACGGTACTCCATTCTGTTTATTTGTGTTTTATCTGTCGGCTCTGTGCTTTAACTCAGGATCTGTGTGTAGTTAATCCGACCCTCTCTGCCTAGTCGTCGCCATTTTTACCTGTTGTTGCTGTGTTAGACTAGCACCCTGTTATTGCTGCTGTTATCTTACCTGTTGTTTTAGCTAGCTCTCCCAATCAAGACCTGCAATCACTTTATGCCTTATTGTATGTCTCTCTCAAATATCAATATGCCTTGCATACTGTTGTTCAGGCTAGTTATCATTATCATTGTTTTGGTTTGCAATGGACCCTGTAGTTCCACTCTCCGTACCTCTGATACCTCCTTGGTCCCACCCCCCACACATGCGGTGACCTCACCCATTGAGACCAGCATGTCCAGAGATACAACCTCTCTTATCATCACCCAGTGCCTGGGCTTGCCTCCGCTGTACCCACGCCCCACCATACCCCTGTCTGCACATTATGCCCAGAATCTATTCTACCACGCCCATAAATCTGCTCCTTTTATTCTTTGTCCCCAACGCTCTAGGCGACCAGTTTTGATAGCCTTTAGCCGCACCCTCATCCTACTACTCCTCTGTTCCTCGGGTGATGTGGAGGTAAACCCAGGCCCTGCATGTCCCCAGTCACCCTCATTTGTTGACTTCTGTGATCGAAAAAGCCTTGGCCTCATGCATGTCAACATCAGAAGCCTCCTCCCTAAGTTTGCCTTACTCACCGCTTTAGCACACTCTGCCAACCCTGATGTCCTTGCCGTGTCCGAATCCTGGCTTAGGAAGGCCACCAAAAATTCTGAGATTTCCATACCCAACTATAACACTTTCCGTCAAGATAGAACTGCCAAAGGGGGAGGAGTTGCAATCTACTGCAGAGATAGCCTGCAAAGTTCTGTCATACTTTCCAGGTCTATGCCCAAACAGTTCGAACTTCTAATTTTAAAAATTAATCTCTCCAGAAATAAGTCTCTCACTGTTGCCGCCTGCTACCGACCCCCCTCAGCTCCCAGCTGTGCCCTGGACACCATCTGTGAATTGATCGCTCCCCATCTAGCTTCAGAGTTTGTTCTGTTAGGTGACCTAAACTGGGATATGCTTAACACCCCGGCAGTCCTACAATCCAAGCTTGATGCCCTCAATCTCACACAAATCATCAAGGAACCCACCAGGTACAACCCTAAATCCGTAAACATGGGCACCCTAATAGACATTATCCTGACCAACCTGCCCTCCAAATACACCTCTGCTGTCTTCAATCAAGATCTCAGCGATCACTGCCTCATTGCCTGTATCCGCCACGGGTCCGCGGTCAAACGACCACCCCTCATCACTGTCAAACGCTCCCTAAAACACTTCTGCGAGCAGGCCTTTCTAATCGACCTGGCCCGGGTACCCTGGAAGGATATTGACCTCATCCCGTCAGTTGAGGATGCCTGGTCATTCTTTAAATGTTACTTCCTCACCATATTAGACAAGCATGCTCCGTTCAAAAAATGCAGAACCAAGAACAGATATAGCCCTTGGTTCACTCCAGACCTGACTGCCCTCGACCAGCACAAAAACATCCTGTGGCGAACTGCAATAGCATCGAAGAGCCCCCGCGATATGCAACTGTTCAGGGAAGTCAGGAACCAATACACGCAGTCAGTCAGGAAAGCAAAGGCCAGCTTTTTCAAGCAGAAATTTGCATCCTGTAGCTCTAACTCCAAAAAGTTCTGGGATACTGTAAAGTCCATGGAGAACAAGAGCACCTCCTCCCAGCTGCCCACTGCACTGAGGCTAGGTAACACGGTCACCACCGATAAATCCGTGATAATCGAAGACTTCAACAAGCATTTCTCAATGGCTGGCCATGCCTTCCTCCTGGCGACTCCAACCTTGGCCAACAGCCCCGCCCCCCCCGCTGCTACTCGCCCAAGCCTCCCCAGCGTCTCCTTTACCCAAATCCAGATAGCAGATGTTCTGAAAGAGCTGGAAAACCTGGACCCATACAAATCAGCTGGGCTTGACAATCTGGACCCCCTATTTCTGAAACTGTCCGCCGCCATTGTCGCACCCCCTATCACCAGCCTGTTCAACCTCTCCTTCGTATCATCTGAGATCCCCAAGGATTGGAAAGCTGCCGCGGTCATCCCCCTCTTCAAAGGGGGAGACACCCTGGACCCAAACTGTTACAGACCTATATCCATCCTGCCCTGCCTATCTAAGGTCTTCGAAAGCCAAGTCAACAAACAGATCACTGACCATCTCGAATCCCACCGTACCTTCTCCGCTGTGCAATCCGGTTTCCGAGCCGGTTACGGGTGCACCTCAGCCACGCTCAAGGTACTAAACGATATCATAACCGCCATCGATAAAAGACATTACTGTGCAGCCGTCTTCATCGACCTGGCCAAGGCTTTCGACTCTGTCAATCACCATATTCTTATCGGCAGACTCAGTAGCCTCGGTTTTTCTAATGACTGCCTTGCCTGGTTCACCAACTACTTTGCAGACAGAGTTCAGTGTGTCAAATCGGAGGGCATGTTGTCCGGTCCTCTGGCAGTCTCTATGGGGGTACCACAGGGTTCAATTCTCGGGCCAACTCTTTTCTCTGTATACATCAATGATGTTGCTCTTGCTGCGGGCGATTCCCTGATCCACCTCTACGCAGACGACACCATTCTATATACTTCCGGCCCTTCCTTGGACACTGTGCTATCTAACCTCCAAACGAGCTTCAATGCCATACAACACTCCTTCCGTGGCCTCCAACTGCTCTTAAACGCTAGTAAAACCAAATGCATGCTTTTCAACCGTTCGCTGCCTGCACCCGCACGCCCGACTAGCATCACCACCCTGGACGGTTCCGACCTAGAATATGTGGACATCTATAAGTACCTAGGTGTCTGGCTAGACTGCAAACTCTCCTTCCAGACTCATATCAAACATCTCCAATCCAAAATCAAAGCAAGAATCGGCTTTCTATTCCGCAACAAAGCCTCCTTCACTCACGCCGCCAAACTTACCCTAGTAAAACTGACTATCCTACCGATCCTCGACTTCGGCGATGTCATCTACAAAATAGCTTCCAATACTCTACTCAGCAAACTGGATGCAGTTTATCACAGTGCCATTCGTTTTGTTACTAAAGCACCTTATACGACCCACCACTGCGACCTGTATGCCCTAGTCGGCTGGCCCTCGCTACATGTTCGTCGTCAGACCCACTGGCTCCAGGTCATCTACAAGGCTATGCTAGGTAAAGTGCCGCCTTATCTCAGTTCACTGGTCACGATGGCTACACCCACCCGCAACACGCGCTCCAGCAGGTGTATCTCACTGATCATCCCTAAAGCCAAAACCTCATTTGGATGCCTTTCCTTCCAGTTCTCTGCTGCCTGCGACTGGAACGAATTGCAAAAATCTCTGAAGTTGGAGACTTTTATCTCCCTCAACAACTTTAAAAATCTGCTATCCGAGCAGCTAACCGATCGCTGCAGCTGTACATAGTCCATCTGTAAACTACCCACCCAATTTACCTACCTCACCCCCCATACTGCTTTTATTTATTTACTTTTCTGCTCTTTTGCACACCAGTATCTCTTCTTGCACATGATCATCTGATGATTTATCACTCCAGTGTTAATCTGCTAAATTGTAATTATTCGATTTATTGCCTACCTCATGCCTTTTGCACACATTGTATATAGATTCTCTTTTTTTTCTACCATGTTATTGACTTGTTTATTGTTTACTCCATGTGTAACTCTGTGTTGTCTGTTCACACTGCTATGCTTTATCTTGGCCAGGTCGCAGTTGCAAATGAGAACTTGTTCTCAACTAGCCTACCTGGTTAAATAAAGGTGAAATAAATTAAAAATTAAAAAAAACATACAAGACCACTGATAATCTCCCTCGATCTGGGGCTCCACGCAAGATCTCACCCCGTGGGGTCAAAATGATCACAAGAACGGTGAGCAAAAATCCCAGAACCACACGGGGGGACCTAGTGAATGACCTGCAGAGAGCTGGGACCAAAGTAACAAAGCCTACCATCAGTAACACACTACGCCGCCAGGGACTCAAATCCTGCAGTGCCAGACGTGTCCCCCTGCTTAAGCCAGTACATGTCCAGGCCCGTCTGAAGTTTGCTAGAGAGCATTTGGATGATCCAGAAGAAGATTGGGAGAATGTCAGATGAAACCAAAATAGAACTTTTTGGTAAAAACTCAACTCGTTGTGTTTGGAGGACAAAGAATGCTGAGTTGCATCCAAAGAACACCATACCTACTGTGAAGCATGGGGGTGGAAACATCATGCTTTGGGGCTGTTTTTCTGCAAAGGGACCAGGACGACTGATCCGTGTAAAGGAAAGAATGAATGGGGCCATGTATTGTGAGATTTTGAGTGAAAACCTCCTTCCATCAGCAAGGCCATTGAAGATGAAACGTGGCTGGGTCTTTCAGCATGACAATGATCCCAAACGCACCGCCCGGGCAACGAAGGAGTGGCTTCGTAAGAAGCATTTCAAGGTCATGGAGTGGCCTAGCCAGTCTCCAGATCTCAACCCCATAGAAAATCTTTGGAGGGAGTTGAAAGTCCGCGTTGCCCAGCAACAGCCCCAAAACATCACTGCTCTAGAGGAGATCTGCATGGAGGAATGGGCCAAAATACCAGCAAAAGTGTGTGAAGACTTACAGAAAACGTTTGACCTCTGTCATTGCCAACAAAGGGTATATAACAAAGTATTGAGAAACTTTTGTTATTGACCAAATACTTATTTTCCACCATAATTTGCAAGTAAATTCATTAAAAATCCTACAATGTGATTTTATGGAGAAAAAAAATTCTCATTTTGTCTGTCATAGGTACACTTCAACTATGATGAAAATTACAGGCCTCATCTTTTTAAGTGGGAGAACTTGCACAATTGGTGGCTGACTAAATACTTTTTTGCCCCACTGTATATAGGTATCTGTGACCAACAGATGCATATCTGTATTCCCAGTCATGAGAAATCCATAGATTAGGGCCTCATGAATTTATTTAAATTGACTGCTTTCATTATGTGAACTGTAACTCAGTAAAATCTTAAAAAATATTACATGTTATGTTTTATTTTTGTTCGAGTGTAGTAATACAATGCATTAACAGAAATTATTGTAACCAGATGACAGGGATTAACGGTACATTTACTACAGGTAAAATTGATTAAAAAAATAAACAAAGGGCAAACAATTCCCACAATGAATGCACAAGATTTGGCAGGAGACAGCTGAGTGCATCCTGGGGAGAGACGCCTATAGGCTATCATCGCCACACCTTGTCTCAACATTTAAAAGTTATACTCAAGACACTTCTTCACACACAGTTTCGATGCTTTTCACTGACAGCCGCAACTTAATCAGCTAGACTTTCTGCCACACGCGCCGCCTTTTGAAAGACTTCCTCATCATATGCCATTTCTCTCCTGTTCTATTGATATCAACTTTCTTTCGTTGTCCAGGAGCCGAAGACACAATCCTAGTCATATCAACCCATCCTAGTTGTTGCATCTTTAGGTTCCCCCTCTAAGGTTCTAACAGATTTGTCATATACTGCTGGCATCAGGTGCAGTGTTTTAGAATGGTGTTTTCCTGCAAATTGAATTTTGGCAAATCTTTAAATTGTTTTGTCTGCTTCATTACAGGAGTGTTCTGTTAAGATGCATTACCATAATGTAAATGTGGTTTCTGTCATTCTGAACACCGTGGGTGGACGCTCTAATGGGTTACTCACCCAGTGCATATGGTCCTGGTACATTTCTCAAATGGACAGTAAATTGAAATCTTCCAGAACACGTTGTCACGCGCCACTTTCTTTTTTGAATGGAAACCCCGGTGTGGTGGTTGTGAGCTGGGCAATATGGAAGAAGGAAGAAAAAAACAAATTCACAGAATTATAACAATATATTGAATGAAAAATATTCATATTACCCATTTAAAACTACTACTACTTTAAAAGTTGTAGCTATCAATTGTCCCATCAACAATCACCCATATTAGTACAGTTATTTCATTTCAAGCTTCACCATTTTCTCATAGGACATTATTGGTTATTTATCGTAATGAACAAGTGTGTGTCTGTATGTGTGCAAATTTTTGTTGTATCTTTCAGCCACTTTCTTGAGTGAACTATCACATAAATTACTGCTTCATTAACCTACTGATAGACTAGCACCAATCTCCAGGCCCTATTCCCTCACAAAGGAGTTCCATAGGGCTCTGTTACGAGCCCTCTCCAAGAGTGGAAAATCAACGCTCCGCTTTAACTGGCACATGAAAAACCAGTGAACCGTAAACCAGCCTTCTCTCATTATCCTTTTACTCTTTGTGTTTTTAATACGTCGTCGCCCTACTTTACACGCCAGGTGCTTTGGGAGTGCGATACAGGCCTTGTAAAGGGAATACACTGGTGGCCAACTCTACATGTTTGCTGAACATGGTGAGACTCATTGGAAAACTTTAGTTGGCCAATGGTTTCAGTGTTTTGCAAGTGTAGTTTGCTTTTATTTTAGACTCTCTTAAACCCACTCCTCAGTCCACATTATTAAGGGGACATGCAATTCTAGAGTTTTTTATTAAATGGGACACGGACTACACACACACACACACACAGTTAGACGTGAGGTCATGGCTAATAAAAGCTGGGAGGAAAGTGGCTGTCTACTGACACAGACCTGTTTAGACAGACGACACTCGCTTTGACCCAATACACACTGGTCTATCCAAATAAATGTGTGTATGTAAGAGCGAGCAAGGGAGCAAAGTTTTGTTTAGCTTAGATCTGTACAGCTGACTGTGATGTGCCATAGAGCGTTGTCTGAGTGCAGGGCCTTGAGGAACCCATCCTTTTTTAAATTATAGTGGTTGGAGCTGTTTGCACTAAGCCCATCCTGTCCGATTCTAGCCGTGTGCTTTTTCTTTTCTCCAGAAATCAAACTGATGTCTGTCTTCCTTCTCCAGGTCAGATGTACCAGTACCAGGCCCCAGGTGGATACCCACCCCAGCAGCCAGCACCACAGCAGCAGTATGGCATGCAGTACCCTGGTAAGACACACTCATTCCTCATCACTCTTTCCTTTAGAAAAGGTCCAAGAAGGACAGGCTAATCTTATAAAAATGGCCCAGAGCTTCACAGAAATGATGCTATGAATGAGAAATGGATCACAACGAAAAGTTATACTCTACTTCTCTCCCCAACTCGGTCTCGCTCTCTCAGCAGGATACACCCCCCAGCCTGGGGCCCCGCAACCTGGCGGCCCTCAGCCCCAACAGCAGCAACCTTTCCAGAACTACCCTGCCCCCACCTCCCAGGCCCCCGCGCCTGGCCAGACCCCAGCCCCCGGCTTCCAGGGAGGCCAACAGCAGGCTCCTCCACCTCAGGGTGCACAGCAGTACCCCCCAGGGGTCTTCCCTCCCCAAAACTACACCTCCCAGGCCAACCAGCCTGCCAACTACAGCCTGCCCTCAGGCTCCCAGCCCCAGCCTAGCCAGGGTTACCAGCCCCGTCCCGGCTACACCCCTACCCCCAGTAGCAACGTCACCCCCCCTCCTGGGGTGTCAAACCCCTACGCCCGCAACCGCCCCCCCTTCGGCTCGGGTTACGCCCAGCCTGGTCCCGGGTACCGGTAAAAGAGGGGAGGGAACGGGGAATGTTATCCACCCACCCCTCCCTTGCGTGTCCTGGCTGTTAGGCTTGGGTTCGGTAAACATGGTCTGCTAATCTGTCCATCCCTCTCAGTCCTCAGATATTGAGGAGTGTATATCCCAAACAAGCTACAAACCCTCAGTCTGATCGTCTGTTTGTATTCTGTCTCGCCCCTTCACCCCACTCACACACACACACAGATACCGATGTGTTATGGCCCTGCTGTATGACACACAATGTACTCTAATAGAGCTGGGACGATAAACCAAAAATTATCAACACTGACCATTTATCGAGGACATTTTACTGATATCAATAACCACAATAAGTAGCCTATACTAGAGAAATGTGAAGTTTGAAATTAAATAAGTTTGCTAATAAGGGCTATTGCCAACATTACTTTTGATAGTTACAACATTTTAAAGTTGTAGTAGTAGTTAAAATAGGTAAAATACAGAAGTAGACTTACGGGTGCACATTAATGTTCTAAACTTATCGTTCTATTAATCGTTATTGTGATAATTCAGTAATTTATCGTAATATGGATTTGTGTCCGTATCGCCCAGCTCTAAGCCCCACCCTCACTCTCCAGCCCTGTGTTGTCATTGTGAACATGTAGTCAGTCTGTAAGTACACTCACCTGGAAAGACTAAAACAGGCTGGTGTATGAAAGCTGTTTATATTCTTTTCACACATTTTATTTTGCTAGTCTGACATCTGTAATGCATACATGCATCTGTATACGCTGGTCAACCGAGGACGTTGATTCGTATTGTATTTAACTGGTTTTGGGATAGACAGTAGTTTGCGGAAGCGCGTCTACAGATGTGTGTATGAGAGACTAGTGAAAGTGTTCAACCTTTTTTTAAATGTTATATAATTTGTTTTCCTCACCGCCATGTTGGTATTGTGATGTGTCATGGAATCTGCCCTTTGGTTGAGAACACTAGCTGGGTGTTGAATTATGGGAGGGGGTAGTTTTGATCCTCCAGAAGAATCCTACCATGTTTAGCCTCTTAAATCACCTCATTGTTTATTGCTCTTTATTTTCCTCACTGGTTTGTACTAATATCAATCAGAAATTCCACCTTGAAGTGACATTTAGTTTATGTATGAACTAGCATTTTCTCTGGAACCTAATAAAGGCTTTGAAACCCAGCTTGAAGTTTTGTCTGTCTTTGTTTTTGATTCTTTCCCTCTCTCCCTCCCCTCACACTGTGGTTTGTGAGTTCACGGCTCCGTGTTAAGCTTAGCTTTCGAGAGCCTTTCCTCTCCCATCTAGGTGGATTTGGAAAAGTGTGGTAATGCTGGTGTTGCTGTTTTGTTTTTCTAATCAGGCATTGTGGTTGGCTGGGATGTGTGGTGGGGAAAATGTGCTTGGTCCCTCAGCTCTGCCTGTCTTTAGTCAACTAATGGCCAAAAGAGTGAAATGTGTTGTTTTAGTGTGTGTGTGTCCACTTGCTAATGCTATGACCATATGAACACCACACATACAGATATGCACAATGCATTTACAACAGTCAGAGCAGTAGTAAAAAAATAACCATACTTAAGGATTTATTGTAGAAAATAGATACAGGAATGGTTGTACATATCTGAAACAAAAATACAATTTTCTGTTCAACACTAACATAACAATTGGGATTGAAAATAACACCTGCAGCTATACACAATGTAAAACAATCTTAATTTGGTTGTTGGTTTCCACAAAAAAGAAGCCTTTATTGACATGGTTGTCTCATTTAAACTCAAACAGGTTGGTCCAAATGTAGCAAAAGATTGCAAGGCTAAAGACAAAGGGTGTCATTGGTGAGATGAGAATCAGAATGTTGTAGATGGATGTACTGTATAAAACGGACATTTCCTCATTGTACATACACAACACATTTCTATTTGAACATTCTGTGATGTTGCACCCTCCTGAACAGGCTCCAGAGGTGGAAAATTTGGGTCACTTCCAATGTGCATCAGTCCACATAACATTACATTCCTGGCACATTCTCTAAATTGAAATGACTCCAGATGAGTTAGAAATGTGTTAAAGAACAAAGTATCCCTTATGCTGTTCTTTCCAACTGAGCCCTTGAATCTTACAAGGCCTCAGTTTCTGATGCTCGTTTCTCTTATTTGGTCGTTCATTGGCTACAGATCCCATTCAGGTGTTTTTCCAAGTGCTTGACACACATGAAGTCAGTAGAACCACCTTGCAATACAAACTTTGTTGGGAGTTCAGAAATATTGTTCTGTATATTACCTTGTAAATAATGGACTAAGTAGTGGCAATTTACCGGTAGAAATACAAAAAAATGGTTTATGAAATTTTTCTAAGATAATAAAATTTCAAATTTTTCGGTTGCTAGAGGCGCGACCCAGTTGTTCATTCTATAAGTTCCGTTGCCATGCTCGCTGGCAATGTTCTTGTCCCAACTAGCTACGGTTAACAGTCACGACGTCTGCAGCCAGAATAACAGCAGAGTAGCTGCATTTGTGTTTGTTTACATAAAAGCAGAAGTTCTGTATTTTACCTTGGAAATAATGGACGACGCAGCGGGAAGATGCGGAGCCGAGTACGTTCGCGGAGTTCATTTTTCCCTTGTCATGCTGTGTCATCCGTTATTTCCAAGGTAATGTACAGAACGGAGGCATTTATCCCACTTATACCGCAGTTGCCAAAGAAAACAATACTAAAACACAGATTTACTGGTAGAAATACAGAAAAATGGTTGATTTCATTTTTCTAAGAGAATTACACTTTAATATTTTGGTTGCTAGAGGCGCGACCCAGTTTGTTTGATATTGATGGGTGCGCCACAGTTGTTCATTCTATATGTTCCGTTGCCATGCTCGCTGGCAATGTTCTTGTCCCTTGCTTGCTAGCTAGCCAACTAGCTACGGTTAACACCGTCACCTCTGCAGCCAGAATAACAGTTAAGTAGCTGCATTTGTGTTTGTTTAAGCTGTTTTCTATTTAAATTAATTTTGATGCATCCATAACAATGAGCTGATACCAGATTTTGCCTGGCATAGCTAGAAAAGTTTGCCTTCTCGTCAGGACACTCACACTGTTCATTATGAGGAGATCACATTGATATCAAACAATAGGCTAGAAGCTAGCTAAGTACAGTGCATTCAAAAAGTATTCAGACCTCTTGACTTTTTCCACATTTTGTTACGTTACAGCCTTTTGTCATTATGGGGTATTGTGTGTAAATTGATGAGAAAAAACAATAATTTAGTCAATTTTATAAGTCTGTAACTTAACAAAATGTGAAAAAATTCAAGGGGTCTGAATACTTTCCGAATGCACTGTAGTTTGTTGCTAGTAAACCTTTCACCAAATTCAAAAATATCAGTTGCTGAAAACAACGGGTCAAACGAGAAACGTGGGAGGATTTGACAGCATAGCTCCACTTGCGTCATGACTGCAACAGTAGGGACCACAGAAATTCATGTTCACATCACTCACCGGTGGTTATTACTAGGCAATTCAAAATCAAATACAAATTCAGTATAATTGTAGGCCAACTCTAAATTTGTTAATTTTAGGCTAGACCAATTATGTACCAAATGTCTTAAATCAGTATTTATTTTATCTTTTTGGTCAGGGGGCCGGAACATAATTACAAATTTGTAGACAGCAAATTGCCCGCAAGAAGGGTAAACAGATATATTTGACCAAAACATAATAATTTCAACCCTTGCTTTCATTTGTATGCGATCACATGTCTCTCTATTATGTGTGGGAATACTTTGGAACCGATTGCCAAAATTAAAATCACTTGGAGCTGATTTGCTGTTTTTAGTATTTTATGTCCTCCCCAAACATTGGGGCTTTGGCTTATAAACTCAGCAAAAAAAGAAACGTCCCTTTTTCAGGACCCTGTCTTTCAAAGATAATTCGTAAAAATCCAAATAACTTCACAGATCTTCATTGTAAAGGGTTTAAACACTGTTCCCCATGCTTGTTCAATGAACCATAAACAATTAATGAACATGCACCTGTGGAATGGTCGTTAAGACACTAACAGCTTACAGACACTAGGCAATTAAGGTCACAGTTATGAAAACTTAGGACACTAAAGAGGCCTTTCTACTGACTCTGAAAACACCAAAAGAAAGATGCCCATGGTCCCTGCTCATCTGCGTGAACGTGCCTTAGGCATGCTGCAAGGAGGCATGAGGACTGCAGATGTGGCCAGGGAAATAAATTGCAATGTCCCTACTGTGAGACGCCTAAGACAGAGCTATATGGAGACAGGACGGACAGCTGATCGTCCTCGCAGTGGCAGACCACGTGTAATAACCCCTGCACAGGAGCAGTACATCCTAACATCACACCTGCGGGACAGGTACAGGATGGCAACAACAACTGCCCGAGTTACACCAGGAACGCACAATCGCTCATCCTGACATGACCCTCCAGCATGAACACTGACATTCCTGTCAATCACGCGCAGCCATACTACTCGTTCTGTGCGTGATTTTCTGCAAGACAGGAATGCCAGTGTTCTGCCATGGCCAGCGAAGAGCCCGGATCTCAAACCCATTGAGCACGTCTGGGACCTGTTGGATCGGAGGGTGAGGGCTAGGGCCATTCCCCCCAGAAATGTCAGGGAACTTGCAGGTGCCTTGGTGGAAGAGTGGGGTAACATTTCACAGTAAGAACTGGCAAATCTAGTGCAGTCCATGAGGAGGAGATGCACTGCAGTACTTAATGTAGCTGGTGGCCACACCAGATACTGACTGTTACTTTGATTTTGACCCCCCCTTTGTTCAGGGACACATTATTCAATTTCTGTTAGTCATATGTCTATGGAACTTGTTCCGTTTATGTCTCAGTTGTTGAATCTTGTTATGTTCATACACATATTTACACATGTTAAGTTTGCTGAAAATAAATGCAGTTTACAGTGAGAGGACATTTCTTTTTTTGCTGGGCCAGGGAAATAAATTGCAATGTCCCTACTGTGAGACGCCTAAGACAGAGCTATATGGAGACAGGACGGACAGCTGATCGTCCTCGCAGTGGCAGACCACGTGTAATAACCCCTGCACAGGAGCAGTACATCCTAACATCACACCTGCGGGACAGGTACAGGATGGCAACAACAACTGCCCGAGTTACACCAGGAACGCACAATCGCTCATCCTGACATGACCCTCCAGCATGAACACTGACATTCCTGTCAATCACGCGCAGCCATACTACTCGTTCTGTGCGTGATTTTCTGCAAGACAGGAATGCCAGTGTTCTGCCATGGCCAGCGAAGAGCCCGGATCTCAAACCCATTGAGCACGTCTGGGACCTGTTGGATCGGAGGGTGAGGGCTAGGGCCATTCCCCCCAGAAATGTCAGGGAACTTGCAGGTGCCTTGGTGGAAGAGTGGGGTAACATTTCACAGTAAGAACTGGCAAATCTAGTGCAGTCCATGAGGAGGAGATGCACTGCAGTACTTAATGTAGCTGGTGGCCACACCAGATACTGACTGTTACTTTGATTTTGACCCCCCCTTTGTTCAGGGACACATTATTCAATTTCTGTTAGTCATATGTCTATGGAACTTGTTCCGTTTATGTCTCAGTTGTTGAATCTTGTTATGTTCATACACATATTTACACATGTTAAGTTTGCTGAAAATAAATGCAGTTTACAGTGAGAGGACATTTCTTTTTTTGCTGAGTTTATATAGGCCTACATGCGTAAGCTCTAATATGCATGTGGGTGTTTTGAATTAGTCATCACCTTAGAAAGCGCTGTCCATTTCGTTGTGTTAGGCTTTGAAATAACATCCACAACAACCATGTTTTCCACTCAGTTTCAACCTGTTGTTGAACTTCTTTCTTCAAATTGATCATCATAGTGAGGTGAGATTTAAAAGCATCATGCTGTTCTGATGATAAGTGTTGTGATTTTTGATTTCATTTGCATTCATGACAGAGTGGTTAGAGGGACAATAGAGTCCTGATCACCAGGCCATTAGTGACCTGTTGATCATTAGCGAGTTGGGTACTTCTAACACATGTCCAGAGTGCATAAGAGGAGAATACCTAGGATTTTACTGCAGTCCTGACTCATGACTGCCGGTGTGGCGATAATAATCACCTCAACAGCCCTACTCACCACGTTAGATCATCAGATGCTCCAAAATATATGTCTCTGCATAAACAAATCAATGCTAGCTAGCTATGTTTTTCCTTGTTGGACCTGCATTTACAATGTATCCAATTTCCGTTAGTGTGGTTGATGGTTTAGCTCTCTGTAACTTTGTAGCAAGTACGGTCTGCATGTGTAGGCGAATATTGCGTCATGATTGCAAGGTGTCCTGATATCTTTTCCAGCTGTCCCGTTATGTTTTTTATGTCCATTTTAGAATGCCCTTCTAGCATATCAGAAACAAGTATTCAACAATGCTGTGGTAAAATATAAATAATAATTTCATATTGTGCAAACCGCAACAGTCAATCCTACAGGACCAATCAAGAAAGGGTATTGAGTATGTGTGTATGAGTGACGAATTTAGTGTGTGTGTGCGTGTGTAATGCTTTCTTTTTTTGCAGAGGCTTTTGTGTTATAGCAACCCTTTTAGCAGACTGGCTAATATAAACCACAAGAAACATTGAATGACAACTGCTTGATAAATAACATCATACACGTTATTACATTTTTAGGGAGCCAGCTTCCCAACAGTTTCCGGCGTTCATATGTAACCTCTTGAAGCACTCTGAAATACCTTTATCAACTTCTCTTCCATTTTTACAGGTTTTGAGTACTGCCTCATGTCGTGTTTGATAAATAGTGAGATGAGACTTAGGGCTCGGTTCAATCTGTAAAGCTGAAGAGTAACAGACTCCGTGATGGAAATTTAAAGGTCATTTTGGATTTAGCCGACATAAGCAGTGTTTATCGTAAAAGCAGTCTCTGCTAAAGCAGGAACATTGCCTTTAAATTTCAATCACACTGGAAAGCTGAACTTCCGTAATGCGGATTGAATAGATCCCCTAAGGAGATATGACAAAAGAACTCAGAGTTCCATGACAAGGTATGGTCCTGTACACTTTTATACAATGGAATGTGAGCCATCACCATCTGACAGACAGATGCATCTCCATGGTAACATACTGACGCAGTCTCCATGGTAACAAGAGGGAGAAGCCCACCTCAAGGGCCACTGAGACCTCCACAGTCCTCCTCCTCTCACCCTGGTGAGATCATCATTCTTCCAGTCAGGCATCTTCCTGGCCACCCCTCTGGTGGAGGGGTCTTACCATTTCCCAGGTATGGGTGTTCCGCACTCGTACCAGCCAACGTAGGTGGCGTGCGAGTTCCCTCCGATCTCGCCGAAGTTGACCGGTTCCTGGCGCATAGCCCGGTAGAAGCCTGAGACAATAGAGCAGAGGGAATATGAGAACCCTTCTTTTACAAATGGTTTGGAATGTGAATGGTCTTTTAACATAGTCTAGAGATCAGTGTTTCCCATAGTTAACTCTGAAACAGCAAACTTCAGTAGTCATTGAAAAGTGACCAAGAACCGTGGTCATGGGCACCTGTACATGTGTCTACGTTTCTTTCCCAGTAATGTCTCTAACGGGTTCCAGTATTTGGCCCAGTACTCTACCTGATCGGCTGGGTAGCTGGTCGGCCAATAGCTGGCTGCCTGTTTGTCCGTCCAGGAAAGAATCTACAAACTGGCAGTGGTCCTCCCCATGACCAGTCTGGTCCCCGATGTTGTAGAACTTGCCTGCACAAGGTCAGAGGTCAAAGGTTATGGCTCTGGTTAGTTAAACCTTGTTCAAAATTCCAATGTAACATATGAACTCTTCATATACGTACATGCACAGATACAAGGTATAGTATAGACAGTAAAACATAGACAAACACTCTTACTATACTATACTGACCGGTGAGCGAGTCGCTCATGTAGATCTTGTATCTAAGGGAGTTGCACAGCTGAATGCCCACAAACTTGCGGTACCAGGTCCTCTTCACATACTGCTTCCCGTTACACTCCGAGTAGGAATCTGCCTTGAAGGGGAACTGTGTCCAGATAGCATCTTTACCTGGAGGGAGCAGAGAAAACAAGATCTAAGGATTGATATGATAGGCACAGAGAATAGGATACAAACTAGGGAGGAAAGATGTGTGAACATGACATACTGAGACTTACCTGAGACATTCTCACTCACCCGAGGGTCCGCTATAGAGGAGAGAGAGTAAAAGAGAGAAGGCATCGTTAGTCACACATCAGTCCATTATTACCACATTAATACAGTAATAGAACAATACTCACCCTTGGGAAATAAAGGATAATATTAAAACCATGGTTCAGATTACAACAAAAACACATCACATTGTTCTAGTTAGCACATAAAACGTTGTGTCTCCCAGGGATTTCACTACAGGGTAAAGAACCATTGGACCAATCACTTCTCTATTATTGCTATCACCACAGGGTTGGACATTAGCCCAGCCCAGTCCCATCAGTGGAGTCGTATTACTGTTTAGACACAATGTTGCTTTGGATCAAATTAGCTCATTGAGTTGATCGAGTATTTTAGTGTGCATAACGGATATGATATGACTACGAAAATATGGTCCATCTGTAACTATTATGTGACTATGACTTGGGCCAAGAGTTTTCCCTGACCATGAGGGCTTAAACTCTAAGCCTATCAATGTCCAATATGATCAGGTCCCTATACACTCCCTTTGCAAAGTTGCACCCTGGCGTTAGCTCTCCATCTCTTCCTGGAGGCTAGTGTGGGTTGTGTATGGGAGTAGGGTAGTGGAGGCTCCTCAGAGGAGGAAGTGGATTCATCCTCAGTGAATTTCTTTTTTTTTTAAATAGTGAAACATTACTAAAAACTATACTAAATATGTTCAGGTCACCAAATAATTGACGAAAACACACTATTTTGCAATGAAGGTCTACAGTAACCTCATCAGCACTCTGTTGGGTAGCACCATGGTGTAGCTGGAGGACAGCTAGCTTCTGTCCTACTCTGGGTACATTGAGTTCAATACAAAACCTAGGAGACTCATGGTTCTCACCCCCTTCCATAAACTTACACTGTAATTATGACAACTTCCGGAGGATGTCCTCCAACCTATCAGAGCTCTTGCAGCATGAACTGACATGTTGTTCACCCAATCAAAGGATCAGAGAATGAATCTTGTACTGAAATCATAAGCTACAGCTAGCTAGCACTGCAGTGCATAAAATGTGCCGATTAGTTGACTCAAAAAGAGAGAAAGACAATAGTTGAACAGTTTAAAAAAATGAATTTCTTCCAAAATGAAAAAGCGAGAGAGAGATTTGGTTTTAAAAAAGTATGAAAATTGTATGCACTCACTAGTGGAAGTCACTCTGGATAAAAGCGTCTGCTAAATGACTAAAAATAGGTAGCAAGCAGCTAACTATTTACACACATCTATTAGCTAAAGGCTAAGATGTCCTATTAACAAGTGACTAATTTGCGGCACATCTGGAAAGCTATCAGGGATCCTGTTAGATACGTCACTTAGAGGCTAAGCCAGGCTAATGCAAAGTATTACAATTGAAACAGTCGGTGTGGTTGCTGATTGATGATTGACTTTTACTAATTCACCAGCACAGCTAATGGGGCTCTACGATGCTAACGGTGGGAATTGTGGTCCTAGGTCTAGACACTGATCTAAGGTCAGTTTTGCCTTCTTTCTATCAACGCTTCAGTGCTAGATGATATCAGATCTGCGTTAGCAGACATCCACATAGCAGTTGTTTTGCCGGTGTTGGATGTCACGTTCCTGACCTGTTTTCTGTTAGTTTTTTATGTGTTAGCTGGTCAGGACGTGAGTTTGGGTGGGCAGTCTATGTTTTCTGTTTCTATGTTGGTTAATGGGTACCTAATATGGTTCTCAATTAGAGGCAGGTGGTTTTCATCTCCTCTGATTGAGAATCATATTAAGGTAGGTGTTTTCACTTTGTTGGTCGTGGGTGGTTGTCTCCTGTGTTAGTGTCTGTCTATGTTGCACCATACGGGACTGTTTCGGTTTGTTTGTTCATTTTGTTCGTTCGGTTTTTATGTAGTCATTTCCCTGTTCGTGCGTTCTTCGTGTTACATGTAAGTTCTTACGTCCAGGTCTGTCTACATTCGTTTTGTTATTTTGTTAGTTTATTCAAGTATAGTTCGTTTTTGTCTTTGTTGTTTTGTCGTGTCTAAATAAATATCATGTCAAAGTATCACGCTGCGTCTTGGTTCAATCCATGCTCCTCCTCTTCGGATGAAGAGGAGGAGGAGAACCGTTACAGAACCACCCACCCTACCAGAACCAAGCAGCGGAAATTCGAGCAGCGGCCAAGTAAGCAGGACTCGTGGACTTGGGAGGAAGTATTGGAGGAAAAAGGACACTGGGCGCATATTGGGGAATATCGCCGCGCTCGTGAGGAGATGGAGGCAGCGAGAGCCCAAGAGCGTTGGTATGAGGAGGCAGCAAGGAGACGTGGCTGGAAGCCCGAGAAGAAAGGCCAAAAATTTCTTGGGAGGGGGCTAAGAGGTAGTGAGCCGAGGGCAGGTAGGAGACCTGCGCCCACTTCCCAGGCTTACCGTGGAGAGCGGGAGTACGGGCAGACACCGTGTTACGCAGTAGAGCGCACGGTGTCTCCTGTACGTGTGCATAGCCCGGTGCGGGTTATTCCACCTCCCCGCACTGGTAGGGCTAGATTGGGCATTGAGCCAGGTGTCATGAGGCCGGCTCAACGCGTCTGGTCTCCAGTGCGTCTTCTCGGGCCGGCATTCATGGCACCAGCCTTACGCATGGTGTCCCCGGTTCGCCTACATAGCCCGGTGCGGGTTATTCCACCTCCCCGCACTGGTCGGGCGACGGGGAGTATTCAGCCAGGTAAGGTTGGGCAGGCTCAATGCTCAAGGGAGCCAGTACGCCTGCACGGTCCGGTATTTCCGGCGCCACCTCCCCGCCCCAGCCTAGTACCAACAGTGCCTACACCACGCACCAGGCTTCCAGTGCGTTTCCAGAGCCCTGTTCCTCCTCCACGCACTCTTCCTATGGTGCGTGTCTCCAGCCCAGTGCCTCCAGTTCCGGCACCACGCACTAAGCCACCTGTGCGTCTCCAGAGCCCTGTACACACTGTTCCTTCTCCCCGTACTCGTCCTGATGTGCGTGCCCTCAGCCCGGTGCCACCAGTGCCGGTACCACGCACCAGGCAAATAGTACGCTTTGAGAGTCCAGTGTGCCCTCTCCCTGCTCCCCGCACTAGCATGAAGGTGCGTGTCCTTAGCCCGGTGCCTCCAGTTCCGGCACCACGCACCAGGTCTACAGTGCGCCTTATCCGGCCAGAGCCATCCGTCTCCCCAGCGCCATCTGAGCCATCCGTCTCCCCAGCGCCATCTGAGCCATCCGTCTCCCCAGCGCCATCTGAGCCATCCGTCTCCCCAGCGCCATCTGAGCCATCCGTCTCCCCAGCGCCATCTGAGCCATCCGTCTCCCCAGCGCCATCTGAGCCATCCGTCTCCCCAGCGCCGTCTGAGCCATCCGTCTGTCCCGAGCCATTAGAGCCGCCCGTCTGTCCCGAGCCGTCAGAGCCGATAGTCAGTCAGGAGCCGCTAGAGCCATTCGTCAGACAGGATCTGCCAGAGCCGCCAACCAGACAGGATCTGCCAGAGCCGCCAACCAGACAGGATCTGCCAGAGCCGCCAACCAGACAGGATCTGCCAGAGCCGCCAACCAGACAGGATCTGCCAGAGCCGCCAACCAGACAGGATCTGCCAGAGCCGCCAACCAGACAGGATCTGCCAGAGCCGCCAACCAGACAGGATCTGCCAGAGCCGCCAACCAGACAGGATCTGCCAGAGCCGCCAACCAGACAGGATCTGCCAGAGCCGCCAACCAGACAGGATCTGCCAGAGCCGCCAACCAGACAGGATCTGCCAGAGCCGGCAACCAGACAGGATCTGCCAGAGCCGGCAACCAGACAGGATCTGCCAGAGCCGCCAACCAGACAGGATCTGCCAGAGCCGCCAGTGAGCCATGAGCGTCCAGAACCGCCAGCGAGCCATGAGCGTCCAGAACCGCCAGCGAGCCATGAGCGTCCAGAGCCGTCAGCCAGCCATGAGCGTCCAGAGCCGTCAGCCAGCCATGAGCGTCCAGAGCCGTCAGCCAGCCATGAGCGTCCAGAGCCGTCAGCCAGCCATGAGCGTCCAGAGCCGTCAGCCAGCCATGAGCGTCCAGAGCCGTCAGCCAGCCATGAGCGTCCAGAGCCGTCAGCCAGCCATGAGCTTCCAGAGCCGTCAGCCAGCCATGAGCGTCCAGAGCCGTCAGCCAGCCATCAGCGTCCAGAGCCGTCAGCCAGCCATGAGCGTCCAGAGCCGTCAGCCAGCCCAGAGCTGCCATGTATCCAGAACTGCCCCTCAGTCCAGAGCTGTCTCTCTGTCCGGAGCTGCCCTTCAGTCCGGAGTTGCCCCTCTATCCTGAGCTACCTCTCTATCCTGAGCTACCTCTCTATCCTGAGCTACCTCTCTATCTTGAGCTACCTCTCTATCCTGACCTACCTCTCTATCCTGACCTACCTCTCTGTCCTGAGCTACCTTGTCCCGGAGCTGTCCCTTATTTTTGTGTTGCCTCTTATATTAGGTGGGTGGAATAAGAGGGTGGTCATTCTGAGGGGGAGAAGTAAGCTGGGATTGACTATGGTGGGGTGGGGACCTCGCCCAGAGCCTGAGCCACCACCGTGGTCAGATGCCCACCCAGACCCTCCCCTAGACTTTGTGCTGGTGCGCCCGGAGTTCGCACCTTGAGGGGGGGGTTATGTCACGTTCCTGACCTGTTTTCTGTTTTTTATGTGTTAGCTGGTCAGGACGTGAGTTTGGGTGGGCAGTCTATGTTTTCTGTTTCTATGTTGGTTAATGGGTACCTAATATGGTTCTCAATTAGAGGCAGGTGGTTTTCATCTCCTCTGATTGAGAATCATATTAAGGTAGGTGTTTTCACTTTGTTGGTCGTGGGTGGTTGTCTCCTGTGTTAGTGTCTGTCTATGTTGCACCATACGGGACTGTTTCGGTTTGTTTGTTCATTTTGTTTGTTCGGTTTTTATGTAGTCATTTCCCTGTTCGTGCGTTCTTCGTGTTACATGTAAGTTCTTACGTCCAGGTCTGTCTACATTCGTTTTGTTATTTTGTTAGTTTATTCAAGTATAGTTCGTTTTTTGTCTTCGTTGTTTTGTCGTGTCTAAATAAATATCATGTCAAAGTATCACGCTGCGTCTTGGTTCAATCCATGCTCCTCCTCTTCGGATGAAGAGGAGGAGGAGAACCGTTACATTGGAACTGTGTTAGAGCTGCTCCTTGCAGCTCCTTGCGTTACCTTATTGCGGACACTGCCATTGGATGTAAAAAAAAAAAAAATTAAAACACAACCGACATCATATCCGACAAATCCACGTTAGAAGTTCATGCAGGCACGTTACGTTCAAACACTCCAATGTGTGATTCTATTGTCTACACCTCGATTAGATGGTGATAGGTTATAAATTCCCCCATCCAAATGAACATGAAAACATGCATTAGCCTGTCGTTATTTCTATCATCGATAGAGCCTACATTTTCTATTGCCATTTTGAAGTTCTAACGGGGCAGGAATAATATGAAAAAGAGTGGTTTGTGACATACAAGAGCAGCCGCTCACTGATCTGTCAGGTCATACCGCAGTTACACCTCCAACACCGCCAAAACATCCACTATGCGGTTGTCGGCCAACGCGGGTCAACGCTCGATCTGATTGGATCGGGGCCTAATGTTAGGATATGGGAAAGATAAGCTAATTCTAGATCCATCCATGCCCATGGAACTTCTATCTGGAGCTGGCCTCCATTCCGGCTCCATTACATAAGTGTAATCCGATACGTTGGCTGGGCGTCCATTTCCGCTCTATATCTACCTGACTCTGTGTTGAACAACACTGGCTCGCTGGCAGGCCCTTCCCCAAGCTCATTCTTGGGTTTCACTTTGAACTCGTAACTGAAAAAGAAGGGAAAGATAAATAGTCAACACGGTGTCAAGGCGTGCCTAGCTCAGTAAATACCGAAATCTCATTTTTTATATACTTTCAATCCCGAATGCCATGCTGATAGCTTTCTCAGTAAAGGAAACCTTAGTCACTCTTGTTCACCATAATTGTAACTTTTGTGGAGCTTGAGTTTATATTCCACCCATCTCCAACACTGTGACACTTGATATTTTTATTCTCCAGACAGCCTTGAGTGCATCGAGGCCAGTGATTGCTTGTGACCCCATTTCTCTCTCCATTTCCCTCCCTCTCTCTTTCTGTCTTTCTCTCCCCTTCTCTCTTTCACAGACACACACACTAACACTCAATACCTCAAGCGCGCACACACACACACACACACACACACACACACACACACACACACACACACACACACACACACACACACACACACACACACACACACACGCACACACACAATTCTAATGGCTGTTCCATGTGTGATGTTTAGATGGTGGTCTGTGGGCGAGGAAATCCAGCCCAGTGGTAGGTTCTGGTAAATCTGGTTTATACTCTGAAACTGTAGATCCCAGCCAAAACCAAGACCAGGATCCAGCATCATTAATAAACACATTGAGCCTTACCAACCCAACCCCGCTACAGCAAGCCTCCACACACCACATAAAAACAAGCATAGACACACACCTGTTCTCTGGTTTTAGGTTCTCCACTGCAGTGTGAGTCTGGTTGGTGGTCAGGATGGACACCTCTTCTCCATTGGGTCCATGGGTTCTTGAAATGACCTCATACTCTGTCAAAGGGGAAGCAGGAAATCCACACATGGAATCCACACATCCACACACAACATGTTTAATTACATCTTTACAACTTCATATCATACAGATATCCCATCATACAGATGGGATATTAACATAAACATGTGCACAGCAGCATCTTAACGAGGCAAGTATAAACATTTGACACAGGATTCAGAGGATTTGGGTGGGGTTGGCAAGGATTGGCCTCAAAGAAAGCGCTCTGAAAATATGTAGTCTCAAATCTCCACAACTTGTTTTCTTTGTAGAGAGAAATATCCTGATTGAGCACAGATGGAGTTTCATAACGTTATTAAAATACCCATTGTAACAGAGTCTTATGGATTAGGACTTCACTCTTCCATAACCAGGAGTGTTTTATGAACCTCTTTGGGTATGTGCTGCTGCACGCACACACACACACACACGCACGCACGTACACAAACACAAGCACACTTCCCCCTTAACCTGTGGTGTCGTTGTCGGTCTTCTCCCAGTCCAGGATGACGAAGGAGGGGCATCCCTCTACAGTAACCACGGTGAGGTTGGAGGGGGGCAAGCGGGGGGGTGCGGTGACGTTCTGCTCCACCCCCTCCTCCTCAGGGAAGAAGCTGAGGGACTTTGTTATGGAACACGGTTCGTCTGGCTTCTTGTCAGTCTTATAGATCACATGAGGGGCTGCAGGAGAAATTGAAGAATTGGCGTTCAAACAATAATAACTTTAAAGACAGAAGTCTGTAGGATTAGAAAAATATATGCCATTTAGCAGACGCTTTTATCCAAAGCGACGACCATGCGTGCATACATTTTACGTAAGGGTGATTGCGGGAATCGAACCCGTTATCCTGCTGTGGCAAGGCCCATGTTCTACCAACTGAGTTACAGAGGAACACAATTGGATAATGAAAAAGAATGAAAAAATAACTACAGATTTACTTAAATGTATTTCAATGCACTATATTGTAGTGCCACATATTGTATTCCTTCTGCGTTCAAGACACATTAATTACAAATAGGAAATGAATTTAATATTTGTCAAATTCCTATACTTTGCAGCCATTGAAACAAATATCAAACAGCTTATGATCAGGAATAGTTGTATTATTGTTTACATCTCTCACATCAGAGTGGTATACTACAACGCAGTAGAAAGGAGTAAGTAAGCCCAGCCTGGTCTCATAGACTAGACGTAACATAGTAAATGTAAATCTGGGACACTGAAATTAGTATACAATAGGTTTGGTATGGTTACATAACACAAACGGTTACTTAAGGCAAACCGAAAGACCCTTCCCCCAACGCTAACCCTTTAACCTAACTCCTAACCTAGCTAACGTTAGCCACAACAAATTGAAATGTGTAAAATATTGTACATTTTTCAAATTCTTAACATATCATACGAATTGTAATTCGCAACATATCATACTAAATGATATGATAGTTTGTGTGTATGCATTGATATGTAGGCTACGTGTGCCTTTTTTTAAATGTATGTAGTTCTGTCCTTGAGCTGTTCTTGTCTAATGATGTTCTGTATTATGGCATTCTGTATTATGTTTCATGTTTTGAGTGGACCCCAGCAAGAGTAGCTGCTGCTTTTGCAACAGCTAATGGGGATCCTAATAAAATACCAAATGGAGTCCTTCAGATTTACATACAGAATGATACAAAATGCTCTGAGACCAGGTTGGTAAGCCAGCTAACTTGCCTAAATACTATATTATGAAATAACTTTTTATTTTTTTGAAAGATAAGCTTGAAATGAGCATAGTCTAATTGACTCAACAACCAAAAACACTTATCGAAGTTTAGCTTTCTTAACTTCTTATGGCTGCAGGGGCAGTATTGAGTAGCTTGGATGAAAGGTGCCCAGAGTAAACGGCCTGCTCCTCAGTCCCAGTTGCTAATATATGCATATTATTATTAATATTGGATAGAAAACACTCTGAAGTTTCTAAAACTGTTTGAATGATGTCTGTGAGTATAACAGAACTCATATGGCAGGCAAAAACCTGAGAAGAAATCCAAACAGGAAGTGGGAAATCTGAGGTTGGTCGATTTTCAACCCAGCCCTTATTAAATACACAGTGGGATATTGGTTATGTTGCCCTTCCTAAGGCTTCCACTAGATGTCAACCGTCTTTAGAAACTTGAATGAGGCTGCTACTGTGATGTGGGGCCGGATGAGAGCTCTTTGAGTCAGAGGTCTGGCAGAGAGCCAGGTCCTGGTCATGCGCATTTCACATGATAGCGACCTGCATTCCATGGCTTTTCTACAGACAATGGAATTCTCCGGTTGGAACGTTATTGAAGATTTATGATAAAAACATCCTAAAGATTGATTCTATACTTAGTTTGAAATGTTTCTACGACCTGTAATATAACTTTTTGAACTTTTCGTCCGACGTTCGTCTGGACCTGCACGAGCGTTTGGATTTGTGTACTAAACACCCTAACAAAAGTAGCTACTTGGACATAAATAATGGACATTATCGAACAAATCAAACATTTATTGTGGAACTAGGATTCCTGGGAGTGCATTCTGATGAAGATCATCAAAGTTAAGGGAATATTTATAATGTTTTCTGATTTCTGTTGACTCCAACATGGTGGATAATTTTTTGTAAATCTGAGCGGCGTTCTCAGATTATTACATGGTTTGCTTTTTCCGTAAAGTTTTTTTGAAATCTGAAAGGGGCTGCATTAAGGAGAGGTATATCTATAATTCCATGTGTAACAATTGTATTTTCATCAACATTTATGATGAGTATATCTGTAAAATTGATGTGGCTATGCAAAATCACTGGATGTTGTTGGAACTAGTGAACGTAATGCGCCAATGTAAACTCAGATTTTTTTATATAAATATGAACTTTATCAAACAAAACATACATGTATTGTGTAACATGAAGTCCTATGAGTGTCATCTGATGAAGATCATCAAAGGTTAGTGATTCATTCTATCTCTATTTGTGCTTTTTGTGTCTATCTTTGGCGGGAAAAATGGCAGAATTTTTCTGTGACTTGGTGGTGACCTAACATAATCGTTTGTGGTGCTTTCGCTGTAAAGCCTATTTGAAATCGGACACTTTGGTGGGATTAAAAACAAGATTACCTTTAAAATGGAATAAGATACATGTATGTTTGAGGAATTTTAATTATGAGATTTCTGTTGTTTGAATTTGGCGCCCTGCACTTTCACTGGCTGTTGTCATATCGATCCCGTTATCCCGGGATTGCAGCCATAAGAAGTTTTAATGAACCAGAAAATGTGTTGTTTATCAAAATTAGCTTGCTAACTCATTGATCCTGCTTTGTAGTATACCCCTCTGTACTCCATAGACAAGAGCTCTAAGTTAACTGGAGCTCATCCAAGAATCTGGATAGTGAATACAGGCAAGACAATCCAAAACAACTGGCGGTAAAGAGGAAACACGAAAGGTTATTGTTCTCCAGGCTAATGTCCACAGTGATACAATACAACTTTCATTGTCCATTGTCACAGCTCCCTCCTGCACACATCATACAGACACACAGGTGAGAGGAGCACAGGGTCAAGCTGCAGTGCAGTGCGCCTGGATGGAGAGCATGTTGTGGGGTTAAGGGCCTTGCTCAAGGGCCCAACAATAGGGAATTGCTGTTAGGATTATTAGCCCAGTAGCCCTCCAGTTGCAAGATCAATTTCCCCCCTTTTTTACCAGCGCCACACCCGGGATTCCCCGGCCCTGTCCACTGTGAGTTTAATCATGTGGGTTTGTTGAAGACTGTTATAATGCATATGTCCTTACCTACGAAGCGCTTCTTGCCCATGGCGTCCACTTCCGAAGCAGGGAGAGAGCTGAACACAGAGGAGTTGTCACCCGTGGCTACAGAAAGGCGGATGATGAGATTGAGAACCGCAGAGTGAGAAGTTTATGAATAGCATACTGTGATGATGTGTTAGCATTCCCTGGCAGCTCTCTCAGCCAGCTTTGGTCTCTCTCTCTCTCTGAACTCAGATAACCTTTCACACTAACTATTAAACTCAGATGTAGCATGATTCAAACACACACATGGTCACACACATGTACAAACATGAATGCACAAAGACATTATTTATAAAGGAAAGTGCACTCATCACTGAATCTTACCATTCAAGGCCGGGGTGAGGGTTGTGGTCTTTTGCTTGGTGGGCTTAGCCGTGACTAGAGGGAAGGACTTTAAGATGGACGCTTTGTCTCCCTGCTTCAGGTCCATCAGCTTATCTGAGGACAGAACACTGCTCAGTCATGTAAACTACAAATACAGTTATAGTCATCTGCTGCAGACATCACCCAGGTGAATCTGAGTTGTTTTCCTGCTGAGGGAGAAGATATGAAATATGTGTGTTGCATCGTGTTGGTGTTTCGAAAGAGAAGTCAGTCAGAACAACACAAACATACTACATACACACAGGCACACACTCAGACAAACACACGCACGCACGCACGCACGCACGAGAAGTGCAAGGTGCTTTAGAATCTAAATAAAACTTAACTGAGGGAAGGTTGTTAAAATAAAATCATCAAGATGACAGCAAAATTAAGAAGTGCGAAACGTGGAACATTTTGGTAAAGTGTTGCTTTAACAGAAGTCAAAGTATTCAGTAGTCAAAACATTGGTCAGTGTTGCCCTCACCCTTGTCCCCTGATTTCCCCACCAGGTTGGGCCTCTTGTTGACAGGAAGAAAGGGTTGCAGAACTGCAGTGGAGCCTGGGAAATAGAGGCCATGGTAGGGTTAGGAACTGCAACAGCAATGGAGGCTGCTGGAGTGCACTGAAGAGAGCCCTAACTCATAAGTGTTGTTGTTGTGCTTTTGAAAAAGGGGGATATAGAAGAGAGAAGTTGCAGTGTCAACTGAAACCATGGAGAGAAGATTGCTAACTGTGACCACACCCGAGGAGCAATGACATTCAAACAGGTTCCATAGATTGGACTTGAAATGTAAAAAAAGTATCTTGAGAATTTCTACTACATTGCACCGCCATAGTCTATGTGACTAACCCTAAACATGTAAACTCTTAATAACCTTCCACCATAACCCTACTACACAGCAAATTATCCAGTGTTATACACTAACAGTCACATTTAACACTGCGCCAGTGTCTATATACAGGTCCACACTTTTGAGTGTTAAATTTACTAGGAAGTGCCTATAGTTTGCACCAATGGTGTTATGCAATAACACCTGATATAGTATTTTTAACCATTTCACCAAGAGGTTGGTATCTCTTGACAAGGTCACTCAGTGTTCGGTTAAGGCTAGGGGGCACTATTTTCACGTCCGGATGAAAAGTGTGCCCAAAGTAAACGACCTGCTACTCAGGCCCAGAGGCTAGGATATGCATATATTTGGTATATTTGGATAGAAAACACTCTACAATTTCTAAAACTGTTAAAATTAAGTCTGTGAGTATACGGCGAAACCCCGAGGACAAACCATCCAGGAAAGGTCTTTTTTCAATTCGTTTTCTATGGGAATCTAGAATTCTAAGGCAGTTGCTTGCAGTTCCTATCGCTTCCACTAGATGTCAACAGTCCTTAGAAATTGATTGATGTTTTTCCTTTGAGAAATGAAGAAGTAGCCCTGTTCAGAACAAGGGTCGAGTGAAGTGTACTGTTGTGGTTGGGGCGCATGACCTGAAAGCTCGCTCCACTTTGTTTTCCTCCGGTATTGAACACAGTTTATTCCGTCTTAAATTTGATCGATTATTTACGTTTAAAAATACCTAAAGTTGGATTAGGAAAGTTGTTTGAAATGTTTGGATCAAGTTTACAGGTAACTAATTAGATAATGTGTAGTCATGTTGCGCGAGTTGAAACCGGTGTATTTTCTGAATCATACGCACCAAATAAATTGACATTTTGGATATATAACGACAGAATTTATCGAACAAAAGGACCATTTGTGATGTTTAATGGACATATTGGAGTGCCAACAGAAGAAGATCTTCAAAGGTAAGGCATGAATTATGGGTTATTTCTGACTTTTGGGTTGTGCCTGGCGGGTTGAATTATGATTTTCATGTGTATGTTTGATGGGGTGCTGTCCTCAGATAATAGCATGGTTTGCTTTCGCCGTAAAGCCTTTTTGAAATCTGACACTGTGGCTGGATTAGCAAGAAGTTCATCTTTAAACCCATGTATAACACTTGTATGATTTATGAATTATTATTATGAGTATTTCTGTTTTTGAATTTGGCGCGCTGCTATTTCACTGGGTGTTGTCAAATCAATCCCATTAACAGTAAACTGTTTATGAAAACACATTATATACAGTACAAGTCAAAAGTTTGGACACACCTACTCATGCAAGGATTTTACTTTATTTTTACTATTTTGAACATTGTAGAATAATAGTGAAGGTGTCACAACTATGAAATAACACATATGGAATCAGTCAGTTATATTTGAGATTTGAGATTCTTCAAAGTAGCCATCCTTTACCTTGATGACAGCTTTGCACACGCTTGGCATTCTCTCAACCAGCTTCACCTGGAATGCTTTTCCAACAGTCTTGAAGGAGTTCCCACATATGCTGAGCACTTGTTGGCTGCTTTCCCTTCACTCTGCGGTCCAACTCATCCCAAACCATCTCAATTGGGTTGAGGTCGGGTGATTGTGGAGGCCAGGTCATCTGATGCAGCACTCAAACACTCTCCTTCTTGGTCAAATAGCCCTTACACAGCCTGGAGGTGTGTTGGGTCATTGTCCTGTTAAAAAACAAATTATGGTCCCCCTAAGCGCAAACCAGATGGGATGGCGTAACGCTGCAGAATGCTGTGGTAGCCATGTTGGTTAAGTGTACCTTGAATTCTAAATAAATCACTGACAGTGTCACCAGCAAAGCACCCCCACACCATCACACCTCCTCCTCCATGCTCCATGCTCCATGGTGAGAACTACACATGCCGAGATCATCCGTTTACCTACTCTGCGTCTTACAAAGACACGGCGGTTGGAACTAAAATTTGGACTCATCAGACCAAAGGACAGATTTCCACCGGTCTAATTTCCATTGCTCATGTTTCTTGGCCCAAACAAGTCTCTTCTTATTATTGGTGTCCTTTAGTAGTGGTTACTTTGCAGCAATTTGACCACGAAGGTCTGTTTCACACAGTCTCCTCTGAACAGTTGATGTTGACATGTCTGTTACTTGAGCTCTGTGAAGCATTTATTTTGGCAGTTAACTCTAATGAACTTATCCTCTACAGCAGAAGTAACTCTGGGTCTTCCTTGCCTGTGGCGGTCCACATGAGAGCCAGTTTCATCATAGCGCTTGATGGTTTTTGCGACTGCACTTGAAGAAACTTTCAAAGTTCTTGAAATGTTCTGGATTGACTAACCTTCATGTCTTAAAGTAATGATGGACTGTCGTTTCTCTCTGCTTATTTGATCTGTTCTTGCCAAAATATGGACTTGGCCTTTTACCAAATAGGGCTATCTTCTGTATACCACCCCTACTATGTCACAACACAACTTATTGTCTCAAATGCATTAAGGAAAGACATTCCACAAATTAACTTTTAACAAGGCACACTTGTTAATTGAAATGCATTCCAGGTGACTACCTCATGAAGCTGGTTGAGAGAATGCCAAAATGTGCAAAATTGTCATCAAGGCAAAGGGTGGCTACAATGAAGAGTTTCAAATATAAAACATATTTTGATTTGTTTAACACTTTTTTCATTACTACATGATTCCATATGTGTTATTTCATAGTTTTGATGTCTTCAATATTATTTTACAATGTAGAAAATAGTCAAAAGAAAGAAAAACCCTTGAATGAGTAGGTGTGTCCAAACCTTTGATTGATACTGTATATCATAAAGCCTTACTTTGATGGTCAAGTTTTACCCCAACACAGTGGTGTTAGGAACCTCCTGGTTTACGTGCCACGTCAAGCCTGCAAGCACATTATGCTGGAATCCAGCCAGGGATAAGACATCCAAAAGTTTGAATTTTTATTCACCTGTAACCTGCATTCAGAATGACTGTCAGGGTTAGTAATATGAGACTACCTAATACATTTAAGCTGGAACAACCATTTTAGTAACGGGTGCAATAAGTCTAACTAACTGATTGGATAAGTTTAGAAAAATTAATCAAGCAATCAATGTACATGCAAAAACACATATATTAAAAATAATCCTTAAAATGTTTTAATGCAGTAGAGCATTCTGGGAATTATGATAATGATGGCCTTGGTTTTGATGGGAACGTTTAGTTTCCACACAGTAAAACTGACACAATCACACTCTCACATTCAACACTGGTTATTAACACCAACACTGGGGTTATTTTACACTACTGAGTGTTAATTTCACTATTAGAGAGTTAATTTAACTCCTGAATCAACACTAGAAATGCTACACTGAAAAGTCTGCTCTAGGTATCACTGGCCAATTTGCTGTGTAGAACCAGCTTTCATATAAAAACCAGAACAACAATGGGGCCCCTCCTGTACTCCCTGTTCACCCACTGCTGCGTGGCCAAGCATGACTTCAACACCATCAGCCTACAGGGAACAACAACCTCTCCCTCAATTTAAGCAAGACAGAGTAGCTGATAGTGGACTACAGGAAAAGGAGGTATGAACAGGCTCCCGTTAACGTTGACGGGGCTGAAATGGAGGGGGTTGAGAGTTTCAAGTTCCTTGATATCCACATCACCAACAAACTATCATGGTCCAAACACACCAAGACAAATTTTCCCCCTCAGAAGACTGAAAAGATTTGACATGGGTCCCCAGATCCTCAAAAAGTTATGCAGCTGCACCATCGAGAGCATCCTGACCGGTTGTATCACTGCCTGGTATGGCAACTGCTCAGCATCTGACCGTAAGTGGCTACAGAGGGTAGTGCGTACGGCCCAGTACATCACTGGGGCCATGTTTCCACACATCCAGTCTTCATCACAGAACACAGCTCTGTGATAAAGACACTGGAATATCAAACTCAGAACAAGCCACTCAAACAACTCAAACTGAACTGGGATCTACTATTTGCAATCTCATTCAGGAAATAGAAAATTCTCCCTGAATAGCTTTACTCTAGGCCAAACTGAGGTTTGGCAACCATAGCACAGGTCTCATTGAGTAAATGCACTGACTGGACATACCATAGACTTGGTGTGGTAGACACTATCTGAGACTGATAGGAGCAGTTGTTTGTGTTCTTGCTAGCCTGGTTCATTCTATTCACTAAGTATCAATGGCTGCGACCACCCGGCTTGCATGTCTCCTTCTCTGCCGTTCAGGTTCTTTCCAGACAGAAACTGGGGGGAGGTCCCATGACATGTCATGATTAGTGGTCATGTTCACCTCTAGGGGTTCTGATGTTCCTAAGCCCTCCTTGTCAGGACTAGACCATTCATAAATATCATGTCAACCCCCCCAACCAATTCATAAATATTAACTTGGCTTGTGTTGACCCCCCTGCCACAGCTAGATTTGACCACAGCATGCCTGACACTCTGTCAGGGATAAATCAGGGAGCTCTCCACACCTCAGTGGGGCACCAGAGACCAGACAAGGTTAAGTAGAATTTGAAGCCAAGGGTGGGCAAGTCCTGGAAAGACACAGTGTGTGCCGCTTTCAACCAAAGCAACTGTACATTTTGTGTGAAAAACTCTGTGGCTCCTTAAATGCAGTAAAAAATATATATTTAAAAAGGTCAAACTTTGTGTGATGGGGATCAGAGTTATGGGAATGTGGAAGTGATGTCATCAGGAAGCTCTGTTCATCATCCTGAACCCTATAGCTGGTAATGGGATAACCAGATTGCTCACAACAACACCACACAAAACACACACTGGGCACTTTGGGTGCCAAACACCTCACTGCTGCACTGTTTTACAACAGCAGTGACACACATGCTCTTACGCACGTGCTCACACACTGTTTTGAAGTGTGAGCGTTAACAGCAGTAAAGTGTTGTGAGTGCTGGTTTCTGTCAGACTCCTCTCTGGCGAGACAGTGAAAAAACACTGTTCAAAGCTTTATGGTTTGCCTAGAACAATATTACCAGAGAAAATATTCCACTGTTTTACATCTTCGCTGTTATGAATGTTGCAACACTTACTGAAGGAACTCAAGGATACTATCCACTGATAGGCTCATAACACTGTAGGGTTTTAACCTATTTAGAGGACATTTACAGTTGAACAACATCAAATCAAACATGAGACTTGCAATCCATTTAGTACAGAATTCACCCTGAGCAACACATGCACCAGGAGGCGGATGGAACCATATTAAATAGGTACAAATAAGCCCAAGACAGACAGACAGACACCACTGGCGGATTGTTTAGACATCATGACTACATCAGTGATTGACTTTTGGGGTGTGGTGTGTGTGATGACGGCGGGCAAAGACAAAGTGTATTTTCATTGAGTAGAGCTGCTTCCAGCGAGCCCTGCGGCTCCTTGAAGACCTCTGAAACCGTCCCAGTTTCACAGACACACACACTGGCTGAGACTGAAGCAGAAACTGAAGCCACTGACTCATTAGAGTGAAGTGAGGTGTAGACATTGGTGAGTGTGGTCATTTTGGGTTTGAAATATAACACATTTTCGAGAAAATCATGCATTGATGTCACAGGGAGATTTGTGCGAAAATTCAAGCCATGCTCCCAGATCTGATGTTACTGTAGGATTTGGTCCTTTTGGACCTGAACAATAGGTCTAGGGTCAGACTGTAGCAATATGATGAGGGAGAGAATTATTCTTCAGTCTCAGTCATATTGACAGTGAAAACATGGACAAACACGCCTGCAGACCCACACCAACAATAACAGGCACAATACGTGACTGGACGGTGATGCTGATGGACAGACAGGCTGTCCAATAAGAATGGACAGTCACACGGACATACAGACAAGCTGGCCAATCATAGGACAGGAACAAGTTGTTGTGACTTAAGCGCATGGAGGGCTCACTGCAAGGAAGTTAAACAAAATGGCATCTCTCGGGGGAGATGGGTTAGTGGGTGAGAGACACACTGAGAAGTAACGATCGTCTCTGTTTTTTACCCAGTCGCTTTCTGGACCAGATGGCAGGTTTGGGACGAGCAAGGCCCTTATTGTGCTCCCCGTCGGCTGTTGGAGGGAGAAGAGGGCTCATTGAATTTAACACGTCCGCACACCTCGAAAACACAGCAAAGACATGCTAGGAACACACGAGAGGACAGCTCAGTACCAGACCAGTTGAGGGAATATTCTAAACCAAGGGACAGGAAAATAAGGAAAGTTTCAGATTTCAGTGTGATCCAACATAATACTCTGTCTCCTTCAGAAGCACCAACATAATCAAACTCAATATACTTCAAAATGACTAAAACCAAATCCAAAATATGTAGAAATGATAATGGACCTACAATCATGCAGTTTCTTGACTGTGTCTGGCTCACTAACAATCACCAAAATGAAAGCTAGACAGTCAGGGAGAATAAAAGTTCCCAAAACATTGGATAGAGGACAATTAGAGGAGGAAATATAACCAATTTTGTGGCCCTGGTTGGACCTGGTTGAAGACCGAATGCAGGCCCAGGGGCAAAAGGTGTTTGACACCCCTGCTTTAGAGCATTCTCCTCTCCCTCTCTCTCCCCTACTCTCCCCCCCTCTCTCCCCCTCTCCCTCCCTCTCGCTCTCTCTCTCTCAGAGGGATCTGGAAGTTCTGTGTGTGCCATGCTGTGGTGGTCCTAGCTGCCCAGTGCTGGCTGCCCAGTGCTTGGCTTGGCATGACTGGTGTAAATGTGACGTATGTCCTAGTCAAAGAGCCAGCCAACCTTCCCAGATAAATCGGTCGACCGGGCGACCATAGGGAGCGTAAATCACGTTAACGACCCTGACCTCTGAGACGCCGCTGTTCCTAGAGGTACAGGCGTGAAACGTATGCCAAAGGGGAGGGCCTCTGAGTATGGGTGCAGGGAAGGAGGTTTTGGAGAGACTTACTGTCTGGACCACATGTACTGGACACACACACGAATGCAAATATGCGTCCAAAAACATTGGCAGACATTATTAGGCCTACACATTCTCTGGTTCACTCTGGACCAAGAGCCCATGCCACCCAGATCGGTTCGTCTGTGTGTGTGAGAGAGAGTGAGAGGAGATAGAGATGGTGAGACCCGAGGTAGTGCTGGGGAGGAAAAGAAAGATAAGGAAGATGAGGGGGAGGAGGAGGAAGAAGAGGAAAAGATTGCTCCATTACCCCCTGGTGTGTCGGAGGTGAGGGAGGAGTTGGTGTTGGTGTCCCTGGGTAGAGAGAGAGGTCTGATGCCGTTAGGGGTGGAGTAGAGAGAGACGCGACTGCGAGGCAACGTTGTGTTTCTGGCTGCCGTGACAATGGCAGAGCGTATAGGAGAGCGAGGCTCGGTAGGGGTCAAAGGTCTCAGGAAGCTGGTACCTAGATGAACAAAGAGAGGTGTAGTAGAGGGGTTAGAGAGAGAGGGGGTCCGATTCCATGGAGACAAGGTTCAAGGGTCATTCAGCTGAGATGGTAGCAGCCCTGGATGATAAACAAATGAACGAGTGAGTGAGTGAGTGAGTGAGTGGGTAAATGAATGAGTGAGTGGGTAAATGAATGAGTGAGTGGGTAAATGAATGAGTGAGTGGGTAAATGAATGAGTGAGTGGGTAAATGAATGAGTGAGTGGGTAAATTAATGAATGAAAGATGCAGATGTGGAAAGGAAGAGTGAAGTGAAAAGAATCCATGGAGATACGAAACAAAACTTCAACAGCCCTTCTATTATATTCCATAAAAGTTGGATGATTTAATAATGCCAGTGAGCAAACTCTCCAGTGTCTGAAATGATCAGGAATGGGGTGAGTGTGGTGGAGTGAGGATGGAGGTGGATAGGCACGAGTGATGGAGGGGTGGAGGTGTATAGTTTGTCGTAATGGTAGGCGGCAGGTAGCCAGGTCTCTAGTTTGAATACTCGAGCTGACAAGGTGAAAAATCTGTCAATGTTCCCTTGAACAATTTGCTCAAGGGGCACCGTACTACTATGGCTGACCCTATAAAACAACACATTTCACTGCACCTATAAGGATGGAGAAGGGGTTGAGGGTACAACAGGCCTGGGTTCAAATATCTCAATTACTTTTGCATACAATCAAAGTAATTGTTCAGATAAATTGTATTTGAAAAGACAAGTAGTTGAATATTTTAATGTTTTTAGAAATACACTTGGAAACTATTTGAAAATAATCAAATATAATCCAATGCATTTAACCTGCAAGTATTTGAAAATAGTATTTGAAATAAGTATTTGAAAAATACTTATGGTAGACTAATACATTTGGTAGACTATTTGGTTTTTACAAATAACCATACAAATTCTCAAATAAAAGTACTTGTTTTGAGCTGTGTATTTGAAAGTACTCAAAAAGTATTTTAAATACCAGATTCTCAAATACACATGTATTTGAACACAGGTATGTGGTGAAACACAAACAACTTCAACCCATAGCAACGGTGTATGATCTATGGGTTGAAGTTGAGGTTAGATGAGGTTAGATGACAACAGAGATGGTGATAGGACTAAATGTTGTCATCGTTACTCCGGCTGTTACTATTGGCCCTCTCAGTGACGAGGGTGGGTCTTGGTAGAGGTTGTCCCACCTGATATTGGCTGGGAGCTGTGTGAGAGAGAACTTTGTTTTTTATCAGAGGATAAGAAGCTTGGACTCAATGATCCATTATACATGTTTTTATGGCTCTGTTACAGCCTAGGTGAGGGGAGAGAGCAAGATCTTTACCCGTGGGGGTCTGTAGATTCTGGGTGACCTTAGCAGGCTGTTGGGGCTGGGCCTGAGGCCCGGGTCTGGCCTGTTGGGGCCTGGCCTGTTGGGGCCTAGCCTGGGCCGGTCGCCTGTGTCTCTGTCCGTTACGATTGGGGTTAAGTACAGAGTCAGCTGGGGAAGTCAGGGGAAGGTTGGGGGAGGTCAGGAGCTGGGGGGAGGCATGGGGGAGGGTGGGGGAGGGTAGGAGCTGAGGGGAGAGTAAGGAGAGGTTGGGCGAGGGCAGGGGGATGGCAGGTGAGGCATGGGAGACATCCACAGAAGGAGAGGAGGCAGATATGATCTGATCTGCTCGTCCTGGGGTGGGTGAGAGAGGAGAGTGGTACAATGAGGCCATAGAAATATAATCTAATAGAACAGACAGTACTCCAAGGACAGGTCTTTGACAATGGAAAACGAAGAGGAGAAATTGGCATGGAAATAGAATGGCTTAGAGAATCCATTAACAGATGAAATAGAAGAACCATAGAGAATAGATAGAAAGACTCTCCGATAACCGGGCTGATATGTGTTTACGACTTGGGCTAGGGAAACTTATCCTGGACCTCAATCAGCACATAACATATACCTGGCAAGAGGTTGATAGAGGAGGGTTGGATTTCAAAGGAACTGAGCCCATATGGAGCAGTTTACAGTGTAACGACCGTGTAACTACACACATACGCTGCTACCAGGCCTTGGACACCTGTGAGTGACGGCCATCCAAAATACATTTGGCTGTGTGCCACTGGATGACTGTGATCCATGAAATTTTAACAGAGGGAGTATTGATCACCTAGCGTGGGATTTGAATGACCATCTTTGATTGATTGTTCAATCCGATCAGGTACTTTACCTCAACTCACAGAAGGAGAGAAGAGTGGAGAGAGAGAGAGAGAGCGAGAGAGAGAGAGAGAGAGAGAGAGAGAGAGAGAGAGAGAGAGAGAGAGAGAGAGAGAGAGAGAGAGAGAGAGAGAGAGAGAGAGAGAGAGAGAGAGAGAGAGAGAGAGAGAGAGAGTGGGGAAGGTTGTAGATGAGTAGATAACATGGCATCCCAGTGTTTTAGTGTCACTTCTCATGTTAATGGTCATGTAATGGTGATGCTAGCACAGTTAGGGGTGCTTGTGGTGTAGTTGTGTTATAAACAGACAGGTAGGGCTTTAAATGTAATGAGTAAAAAGCAAATCACCAATAAATGTATTGTTGTTATTAAGACATTTCAGGTACTTTATCCTTTTCCTGACGTTTTGCGAACACTTGTTCCAGAGGGACAACAGGAACGGTAGACAAATAGGAATACAATGAAGGATTGGATAGGAACGGATAGGAAGGGAAGGGATAAGATAGGATAGGATAGGAAGGGAAAGGATAAGATAGGATAGGATAGGATAGGATAGTATAGGATAGAAAGGGAAGGGATAGTATAGGATAGGATAGGATAGGATAGGATAGGATAGGAAAGGAAGGGATAGTATAGTATAGGATAGGATAGTATAGGATAGAAAGGGAAGGGATAGTATAGGATAGGATAGGATAGGATAGGATAGGATAGGATAGGATAGAAAGGGAAGGGATAGTATAGGATAGGATAGGATAGGATAGGATAGGATAGGAAAGGAAGGGATAGTATAGTATAGGATAGGATAGTATAGGATAGAAAGGGAAGGGATAGTATAGGATAGGATAGGATAGGATAGGATAGGATAGGATAGGATAGGATAGGAAGGGAAGGGATAGGATAGGATAGGATAGGAAGGGAAGGGATAGTATAGGATAGGATAGGATAGGATAGAAAGGGAAGGGATAGTATAGGATAGGATAGGATAGGATAGGATAGGATAGGATAGGAAGGGAAGGGATAGGATAGGATAGGATAGGAAGGGAAGGGATAGGATAGGATAGGAAGGGATAGGATAGGATATGAAGGGAAGGGATAGGAAGGGAAAGGATAGGATAGGAAGGGAAGGGATAGGATAGGAAGGGATAGGATAGTATAGGATAGAAAGGGAAGGGATAGTATAGGATAGGATAGGATAGGATAGGATAGGATAGGATAGGAAAGGAAGGGATAGTATAGTATAGGATAGGATAGTATAGGATAGAAAGGGAAGGGATAGTATAGGATAGGATAGGATAGGATAGGATAGGATAGGATAGGAAGGGAAGGGATAGGATAGGATAGGATGGGAAGGGAAGGGATAGGATAGGATAGGAAGGGATAGGATAGGATATGAAGGGAAGGGATAGGAAGGGAAAGGATAGGATAGGAAGGGAAGGGATAGGATAGGAAGGGATAGGATAGGATATGAAGGGAATGGATAGGAAGGGATAGGATGGGAAGGGAAAGGAAGGGATAGTATAGTATAGGATAGGATAGTATAGGATAGAAAGGGAAGGGATAGTATAGGATAGGATAGGATAGGATAGGATAGGATAGGATAGGATAGGATAGGATAGGATAGGATAGGATAGGAAGGGAAGGGATAGGATAGGATAGGAAGGGATAGGATAGGATATGAAGGGAAGGGATAGGAAGGGAAAGGATAGGATAGGAAGGGAAGGGATAGGATAGGAAGGGATAGGATAGGATATGAAGGGAATGGATAGGAAGGGATAGGATGGGAAGGGAATGATCAGAATAGGATGGGAAGGGAAGGGATAGGATAGAAAGGAGGTACAGAGTATAGAAGATGAAAATTGGAAAATTGGAAATTTTATGGTAGAGCTGAGGCTCTGTTCCTGTTGGGGAGAAAGCGGGATCATTTTGTTGCATGCTACTTTATCATGCAGATCTGAACACCTTCTAGACTGCAACTGGCTGAAAGCAAAGCACTGTGAGTTAAAACAATGATTCTAAATGAACAGTTGTGTTGGGGAATGTTGAGTGGAATGTTTTAAATGTCTTGAAATCAACAGATTAATGAATGTGGACAGGTATCATGGTATAAGATGCTGATTGATACACAGTATGGACAAATGGATGCACAGAGACTGTAAAGAAGTGAGACAAAGATAGCACCTTTTTTTCTAAGAGTGTATCTAGAACCTAAAAGGGTTCTTCGGCTGTCCCCACAAGAGAACCCTTTGAAGAACCCTATCTGATTCTAGGTAGAACCCTTTTGGGTTCCACGTAGAACCCTTTCCACAGAGGGTTCTACCTGGAACCAAAAAGGGTTATCCTATGGGGACAGCCGAAGAATCCTTTTGGAACCCTTTTTTCTAAGAGTGTAGAGGAAGACAGAGAGAGACGATTGACTTGTTTGTGGGACAAAACTGATGAGAAACCTATTGCGGGAACAAGCAGCGCTTATGCAATGTGCTCAAAAGGTCATGGGATGTTCTCAGTAGGACCATACAACCACGTGGCTAAGTCATGCTGCCATGGCAACCTACCTCCGCCTTCTTGGGAATTGTCTGAGGCAGTATTGGAACTGACAGCCATCTTGTCCTGAGATCCGGGGCTCTCTACTTACTGTACTCAGTGCATACCAATCTTACTCATGCAGCCAATCATAAAAAAGATCCCTCTGAAACCACGCCCACCCACCCACCCTGTCATTGGCTGCAGCCAAGCTGACTGACAGTTAAGCCGTCCTGTCTCATTAGGGAGTAAAGTGTCTGTCTGTTTACCAGTTGGCTCGTGCTGCACCTGAGGCATTGAGGGTCGGGGAGTGGACACGAAGTGCTGTCTATTGGCCGAGGTTGGCGCTGAGGAATATAGCAAACTTTAAGAATCACACACAATCTGTGGAGAGAGATTTGATGTCCTGCTACAGGATATAAACTGTGAAATGGTTTTCAGAGGAAAAGAAAGAGACATGAAAAGCATAAGATTGAAAAAAACTGCAAGGTCAAGAAGGAATAAGATCAAGAAGGAGAGATCATAGGACAGAGTTGCATGGCTCATTACCGAAGGTGGTCCTTGGAGCTACAGGGGTCCTGAAGAGGTTTCTGCCCTGGCTCCTGTTATGGACAGCTGAACAGAAGGAAAGGACACACATCAAAACAGCTATCATCACTTTGCCATCCTGGAGATTCCAAATGAAAATAACATGCATGCAGCTCTGTTCAGTTCACTGCAGTGCAGTATGTACTGTATGCATGGGCTCAGTGCATTACAGTTAAGAGCAGATTGTACAGTATGCCTGTCAAAAGGATGATTTCAAAACATTGACAGCCCTAGCAAGCATGTATCTTGCTGATCACATCGTCATCCAAAGCAACTTGTATTGTATGTACAGTAGGTACACAGGAATGCCATCTTCTCTGGTCACCTGGAATAAACACTGTGGTAATCAGAAGGAAGAATAAGAGATTACTGTATAACATGGGATTGAATGATGATGAGGTCGTGTCTGCAGAGTCGTAAATCAGACGTCCTATTAAAAATTCTTCCAGTGCTGGTTCCTCAGAGCAGGGTTCAGTGAGGAGGGGTGAAACAGACGTTTCTGAGGGAGAGTGATAAATCATCACGTCCTATAAAGTCTTTGCCGCTGTATTAAACCAGGGTTCAGTGGGTATGACCAAAGCAGGAGTGTGTGTGTGTGTGTGTGTGTGTGTGTGTGTGTGTGTGTGTGTGTGTGTGTGTGTGTGTGTGTGTGTGTGTGTGTGTGTGTGTGTGTGTGTGTGTGTGTGTGTGTGTGTGTGTGTGTGTGTGTGTGTGTGTGTGTGTGTCTGTGTCAAATCAAAATCAAATCAATGTGTCTGTCTGTCTGTCTGTCTGTCTGTCTGTCTGTCTGTCTGTCTGTCTGTCTGTCTGTGTCTATTGGCTTACCGTGACGCGGAGGGAAGAAGGCCTGTGGCATGTTGACCGTTTTCTATTAGGAGAGAGAAAGAGAGTGAGCGAGAGATGGGGGGAGAGAAAGAGAGATGTGGGGGAGTGACAGGGAGGGGGTGGAGAAAGAGAGATGATACTGTATGAGTCGTCACTGGCCTGTCTGTCAATGTAAATAAGTTCTTAATTGAATTGTCTGGATAAATACAGGTTAAATAAAATAAAATGAAAAAATTATACAACAATGATAATATGTAGAGAATATGTCAAAGAATCAATTATCTCTCTCTCACTCTCACTCTCTCTCACTCCCTCTCACTCCCTCTTACATAACCCCATGCCCTCTTCTCCATATCTGATCTGTAAACTCTCCAGCGGGAAGATCGTTATTCCAACTTTCCCTCAGGAAGTGCCAGTGTTGCGGCTGATGCTGGCCAGCTGTGCAGCTTTACGAGAGTGGGGCCGGCGGCACGTGAGACGACAGAGACACACAGTCCAGTCACTAAGCACGGCCAGAATGTTAAGGCCAACGCTTCTCTCCATATTTCCCTCCACTCTCTTCTCTCCTCTCTTTTCTGTTCCACCTCTTTCCAAACTCCAATATTTACTATGCCCTCTTTTTCCTCCAGTTCTCCTCTCCTCTCCTCTCCTCTCCTCTCCTCTCCTCTCCTCTCCCCTCCCCTCCCCTCCCCTCCCCTCCCCTCCCCTCCCCTCCCTTCCCCTCCCCTCCTTTCCTCTCCTCTCCTCTCCTCTCCTCTCCTCTCCTCTCCTCTCCTCTCCTCTCCTCTCCTCTCCTCTCCTCTTCTCTTCTCTTCTCTTCTCTTCTCTTCTCTTCTCTTCTCTTCTCTTCTCTTCTCTTCTCTTCTCTTCTCTTCTCTTCTCTTCTCTTCTCTTCTCTTCTCTTCTCTTCTCTTCTCTTCTCTTCTCTTCTCTTCTCTTCTCTTCTCTTCTCTTCTCTTCTCTTCTCCTCTCCTCTCCTCTCCTCTCCTCTCCTCTCCTCTCCTCTCCTCTCCTCTCCTCTCCTCTCCTCTCCTCTCCTCTCCTCTCCTCTCCTCTCCTCTCCTCTCCTCTCCTCTCCTCTCCTCTCTTCTCTTCTCTTCTCTTCTCTTCTCTTCTCTTCTCTTCTCTTCTCTTCTCTTCTCTTCTCTTCTCTTCTCTTCTCTTCTCTTCTCTTCTCTTCTCTTCTCTTCTCTTCTCTTCTCTTCTCTTCTCTTCTCTTCTCTTCTCCTCTCCTCTCCTCTCCTCTCCTCTCCTCTCCTCTCCTCTCCTCTCCTCTCCTCTCCTCTCCTCTCCTCTCCTCTCCTCTCCTCTCCTCTCCTCTCCTCTCCTCTCCTCTCCTCTCCTCTCCTCTCCTCTCCTCTCTTCTCTTCTCTTCTCTTCTCTTCTCTTCTCTTCTCTTCTCTTCTCTTCTCTTCTCTTCTCCTCTCCTCTCCTCTCCTCTCCTCTCCTCTCCTCTCCTCTCCTCTCCTCTCCTCTCCTCTCCTCTCTTCTCTTCTCTTCTCTTCTCTTCTCTTCTCTTCTCTTCTCTTCTCTTCTCTTCTCTTCTCTTCTCTTCTCTTCTCTTCTCCTCTCCTCTCCTCTCTTCTCTTCTCTTCTCTTCTCTTCTCCTCTCCTCTCCTTTCCTCTCTTCTCTTCTCTTCTCCTCTCCTCTCCTCTCCTCCTTAGTAATGCAGATATTAGCTGGCTATGGTCGTCTTTACTGGTCTTGGCCAAATATGGCTAGCTGCTTGTTTAGCTATTTTCCAATAAGGAGTAGGATGGAAAGAAAGTGCTGCTTGCAGCTCTTATATTACACTCTGTAGACTTACTAAAGACTTACTTGAGCACATTACACACTAGATCACATTACATACTAGAGCACATTACATACTAGAGCACACTACACACTATAGCACATTACACATTAGAGCATACTAGATACTAGCACACACTACATACTAGAGCACATTACACACTAGAGCACACTACATACTTGAGCACATTGCATACTAGGGCACACTACATACTAGAGCACATTACATACTAGAGCACACTACATATTAGGGCACACTGCATACTAGGGCACACTACATAATCACTAGAGCATTCTACATACTAGCGCACACTTCACACTAGAGCACACTACATACTAGAGCACACCACAAACTAGATCACATTGCATACTAGAGCATACTACATACTAAACAGTACACACTAGAGCACATTACATACCAGAGCACACTACACACTAGAGCATATTGCATACTAGAGCACAATACACATTAGAGCACACTACATACTGGAGCACCCTACATACTAGAGCACCCTACATACTAGGGCACACTGCATACTAGCGCACACTACATAATCACTAGAGCACACCACATACTAGAGCACCCTACATACTAGGGCACACTGCATACTAGGGCACAATACATAATCACTAGAGCACACCACATACTAGAGCACACTACATACCAGAGCACACTACACACTAGAGCACATTACACACTAGAGCACACTACATAACAGAGCACACTACATACTAGAGCACACTACAGTACACACTAGCGCACACTAGATCACACTACATACTGGAGCACCCTACATACTAGCACACCCTACATACTAGAGCACACTACATATTAGGGCACACTGCATACTAGGGCACACTACATAATCACTAGAACACAACACAAACTAGAGCTCATTGCATACTAGAGCTCATTGCATACTAGAGCACATTACACACTAGAGCACATTACATACTAGAGCACACTACACACTAGAGCACATTACACACTAGAGCACATTACACACTAGAGCACATTACATACTAGGGCACACTACACACTAGAGCACATTACATACTAGAGCACATTACATGCTAGAGCACAGTACATACTAAAACACTACACACTAGAGCACATTACACACTAGAGCACATTACATACTAGAGCACACTACATATTAGGGCACACTGCATACTATAGTTCATTACACACTAGAGCACATTACACACTAGAGCACACTACACACTATAGCACACTACACACTAGAGCACAATACACACTAGAGCACATTACACACTAGAGCACACTACATACTAGAGCACACTACACATTAGAGCACATTACACACTAGAGCATACTACACACTATAGCACACTACACACTAGAGCACATTACACACTGGAGCATACTACACACTAGAGCACACTACACACTACAGCTCATTACACACTAGAGCACATTACACACTAGAGCACACTACATACTAGAGCATATTGCATACTAGAGCATATTGCATACTAGAGCACAATACACATTAGAGCACACTACATACTGGAGCACCCTACATACTAGAGCACCCTACATACTAGGGCACACTACATACTAGCGCACACTACATAATCACTAGAGAACACCACATACTAGAGCACCCTACATACTAGGGCACAATACATAATCACTAGAGCACACCACATACTAGAGCTCCCTACATACTAGAGCACACTACACACTAGAGCACACTACACACTAGAGCACACTACACACCAGAGCACACTACACACTAGAGCACATTACACACTAGAGCACACTACACACCAGAGCACACTACATAACAGAGTACACTACAGTACACACTAGCGCACACTAGATCACATTACATACTAGAGCACACTACAAACTAGGGCTCACTACACACTAGAGCACACTACATAACAGAGCACACTACATACTAGAGCACACTACAGTACATACTAGCGCACACTAGATCACACTACATACTGGAGCACCCTACATACTAGCACACCCTACATACTAGAGCACACTACATATTAGGGCACACTGCATACTAGGGCACACTACATCATCACTAGAACACAACACAAACTAGAGCACATTGCATACTAGAGCTCATTGCATACTAGAGCACATTACACACTAGAGCAGATTACATACTAGAGCACACTACACACTAGAGCACATTACACACTAGAGCACATTACACACTAGAGCACATTACACACTAGATCACATTACATACTAGGGCACACTACACACTAGAGCACATTACATACTAGAGCACATTACATGCTAGAGCACAGTACATACTAAAACACTACACACTAGAGCACATTACACACTAGAGCACATTACATACTAGGGCACACTGCATACTATAGCTCATTACACACTAGAGCACATTACACACTAGAGCATACTACACACTATAGCACACTACACACTACAGCTCATTACACACTAGAGCACATTACACACTAGAGCACACTACATACTAGAGCATATTGCATACTAGAGCATATTGCATACTAGAGCACAATACACATTAGAGCACACTACATACTGGAGCACCCTACATACTAGAGCACCCTACATACTAGGGCACACTACATACTAGCGCACACTACATAATCACTAGAGAACACCACATACTAGAGCACCCTACATACTAGGGCACAATACATAATCACTAGAGCACACCACATACTAGAGCTCCCTACATACTAGAGCACACTACACACTAGAGCACACTACACACTAGAGCACACTACACACCAGAGCACACTACACACTAGAGCACATTACACACTAGAGCACACTACACACCAGAGCACACTACATAACAGAGTACACTACAGTACACACTAGCGCACACTAGATCACATTACATACTAGAGCACACTACAAACTAGGGCTCACTACACACTAGAGCACACTACATAACAGAGCACACTACATACTAGAGCACACTACAGTACATACTAGCGCACACTAGATCACACTACATACTGGAGCACCCTACATACTAGCACACCCTACATACTAGAGCACACTACATATTAGGGCACACTGCATACTAGGGCACACTACATCATCACTAGAACACAACACAAACTAGAGCACATTGCATACTAGAGCTCATTGCATACTAGAGCACATTACACACTAGAGCAGATTACATACTAGAGCACACTACACACTAGAGCACATTACACACTAGAGCACATTACATACTAGAGCACATTACACACTAGATCACATTACATACTAGAGCACATTACACACTAGAGCACATTACACACTAGAGCACACTACACACTAGAGCACACTACACACTAGAGCACATTACACACTAGAGCACACTACACACTAGAGCACATTACACACTAGAGCACATTACACACTAGAGCACACTACACACTAGAGCACATTACATACTAGAGCACATTACATGCTAGAGCACAGTACATACTAAAACACTACACACTAGAGCACATTACACACTAGAGCACATTACATACTAGGGCACACTGCATACTATAGCTCATTACACACTAGAGCACATTACACACTAGAGCATACTACACACTATAGCACACTACACACTAGAGCACATTACACACTAGAGCACATTACACACTAGAGCACACTACATACTTGAGCACATTGCATACTAGGGCACACTACACACTAGAGCACATTACATACTAGGGCACACTACACACTAGAGCACATGACATACTAGGGCACACTACATACTAGAGCACATTACATACTAGGGCACACTACACACTAGAGAACATTACATACTAAGGCACACTACATACTAGATCACATTACATACTAGGGCACACTACATACTAGAGCACATTACATACTAGGGCACACTACACACTAGAGCACATTACACACTGGAGCATACTACACACTAGAGCACACTACACACTACAGCACACTACACATTAGAGCACACTACACACTAGAGCTCATTGCACACTAGAACACATTACATATTAGGGCACACTACACACTAGAGCACATTACACACTGGAGCATACTACACACTAGAGCACACTACACACTACAGCACATTACATACTAGAGCACACTACACACTAGAGCACATTACACACTGGAGCATACTACACACTAGAGCACACTACACACTACAGCACATTACACACTAGAGCACACTACACACTAGAGCACACTACATACTAAAACACTACACACCAGAGCACATTACACACTAGAGCACATTACACACTAGAGCACCCTACATACTAGAACACTACACACCAGAGCACATTACACACTAGAGCTCATTGCACACTAGAACACATTACATACTAGAGCACAGTGCATACTAAAACACTACACATTAGAGCACATTACACACTAGAGCACATTGCATACTAGAGCACAGTACACACTAGAGCACATTACATACTAGAGCACATTGCATACTAGAGCACAGTACACACTAGAGCACATTACATACTAGAGCACACTACATACTAAAACACTACACACTAGAGCACATTACATATTTGAGCACACTACACAAATTACATACTAGAGCACACTACACACTAGAGCACACTACAACCTAAAACACTACACACTAGAGCACACTACATACTAAAACACTACACACTAGAGCACATTACATATTTGAGCACACTACACAAATTACATACTAGAGCACACTACACACTAGAGCACATGACATACTAGGGCACACTACATACTAGAGCACATTACATACTAGGGCACACTACACACTAGAGAACATTACATACTAAGGCACACTACATACTAGATCACATTACATACTAGGGCACACTACATACTAGAGCACATTACATACTAGGGCACACTACACACTAGAGCACACTACACACTACAGCTCATTACACACTAGAGCACATTACACACTAGAGCACACTACATACTAGAGCATATTGCATACTAGAGCATATTGCATACTAGAGCACAATACACATTAGAGCACACTACATACTGGAGCACCCTACATACTAGAGCACCCTACATACTAGGGCACACTACATACTAGCGCACACTACATAATCACTAGAGAACACCACATACTAGAGCACCCTACATACTAGGGCACAATACATAATCACTAGAGCACACCACATACTAGAGCTCCCTACATACTAGAGCACACTACACACTAGAGCACACTACACACTAGAGCACACTACACACCAGAGCACACTACACACTAGAGCACATTACACACTAGAGCACACTACACACCAGAGCACACTACATAACAGAGTACACTACAGTACACACTAGCGCACACTAGATCACATTACATACTAGAGCACACTACAAACTAGGGCTCACTACACACTAGAGCACACTACATAACAGAGCACACTACATACTAGAGCACACTACAGTACATACTAGCGCACACTAGATCACACTACATACTGGAGCACCCTACATACTAGCACACCCTACATACTAGAGCACACTACATATTAGGGCACACTGCATACTAGGGCACACTACATCATCACTAGAACACAACACAAACTAGAGCACATTGCATACTAGAGCTCATTGCATACTAGAGCACATTACACACTAGAGCAGATTACATACTAGAGCACACTACACACTAGAGCACATTACACACTAGAGCACATTACACACTAGAGCACATTACACACTAGATCACATTACATACTAGGGCACACTACACACTAGAGCACATTACATACTAGAGCACATTACATGCTAGAGCACAGTACATACTAAAACACTACACACTAGAGCACATTACACACTAGAGCACATTACATACTAGGGCACACTGCATACTATAGCTCATTACACACTAGAGCACATTACACACTAGAGCATACTACACACTATAGCACACTACACACTACAGCTCATTACACACTAGAGCACATTACACACTAGAGCACACTACATACTAGAGCATATTGCATACTAGAGCATATTGCATACTAGAGCACAATACACATTAGAGCACACTACATACTGGAGCACCCTACATACTAGAGCACCCTACATACTAGGGCACACTACATACTAGCGCACACTACATAATCACTAGAGAACACCACATACTAGAGCACCCTACATACTAGGGCACAATACATAATCACTAGAGCACACCACATACTAGAGCTCCCTACATACTAGAGCACACTACACACTAGAGCACACTACACACTAGAGCACACTACACACCAGAGCACACTACACACTAGAGCACATTACACACTAGAGCACACTACACACCAGAGCACACTACATAACAGAGTACACTACAGTACACACTAGCGCACACTAGATCACATTACATACTAGAGCACACTACAAACTAGGGCTCACTACACACTAGAGCACACTACATAACAGAGCACACTACATACTAGAGCACACTACAGTACATACTAGCGCACACTAGATCACACTACATACTGGAGCACCCTACATACTAGCACACCCTACATACTAGAGCACACTACATATTAGGGCACACTGCATACTAGGGCACACTACATCATCACTAGAACACAACACAAACTAGAGCACATTGCATACTAGAGCTCATTGCATACTAGAGCACATTACACACTAGAGCAGATTACATACTAGAGCACACTACACACTAGAGCACATTACACACTAGAGCACATTACATACTAGAGCACATTACACACTAGATCACATTACATACTAGAGCACATTACACACTAGAGCACATTACACACTAGAGCACACTACACACTAGAGCACACTACACACTAGAGCACATTACACACTAGAGCACACTACACACTAGAGCACATTACACACTAGAGCACATTACACACTAGAGCACACTACACACTAGAGCACATTACATACTAGAGCACATTACATGCTAGAGCACAGTACATACTAAAACACTACACACTAGAGCACATTACACACTAGAGCACATTACATACTAGGGCACACTGCATACTATAGCTCATTACACACTAGAGCACATTACACACTAGAGCATACTACACACTATAGCACACTACACACTAGAGCACATTACACACTAGAGCACATTACACACTAGAGCACACTACATACTTGAGCACATTGCATACTAGGGCACACTACACACTAGAGCACATTACATACTAGGGCACACTACACACTAGAGCACATGACATACTAGGGCACACTACATACTAGAGCACATTACATACTAGGGCACACTACACACTAGAGAACATTACATACTAAGGCACACTACATACTAGATCACATTACATACTAGGGCACACTACATACTAGAGCACATTACATACTAGGGCACACTACACACTAGAGCACATTACACACTGGAGCATACTACACACTAGAGCACACTACACACTACAGCACACTACACATTAGAGCACACTACACACTAGAGCTCATTGCACACTAGAACACATTACATATTAGGGCACACTACACACTAGAGCACATTACACACTGGAGCATACTACACACTAGAGCACACTACACACTACAGCACATTACATACTAGAGCACACTACACACTAGAGCACATTACACACTGGAGCATACTACACACTAGAGCACACTACACACTACAGCACATTACACACTAGAGCACACTACACACTAGAGCACACTACATACTAAAACACTACACACCAGAGCACATTACACACTAGAGCACATTACACACTAGAGCACCCTACATACTAGAACACTACACACCAGAGCACATTACACACTAGAGCTCATTGCACACTAGAACACATTACATACTAGAGCACAGTGCATACTAAAACACTACACATTAGAGCACATTACACACTAGAGCACATTGCATACTAGAGCACAGTACACACTAGAGCACATTACATACTAGAGCACATTGCATACTAGAGCACAGTACACACTAGAGCACATTACATACTAGAGCACACTACATACTAAAACACTACACACTAGAGCACATTACATATTTGAGCACACTACACAAATTACATACTAGAGCACACTACACACTAGAGCACACTACAACCTAAAACACTACACACTAGAGCACACTACATACTAAAACACTACACACTAGAGCACATTACATATTTGAGCACACTACACAAATTACATACTAGAGCACACTACACACTAGAGCACATGACATACTAGGGCACACTACATACTAGAGCACATTACATACTAGGGCACACTACACACTAGAGAACATTACATACTAAGGCACACTACATACTAGATCACATTACATACTAGGGCACACTACATACTAGAGCACATTACATACTAGGGCACACTACACACTAGAGCACATTACACACTGGAGCATACTACACACTAGAGCACACTACACACTACAGCACACTACACATTAGAGCACACTACACACTAGAGCTCATTGCACACTAGAACACATTACATATTAGGGCACACTACACACTAGAGCACATTACACACTGGAGCATACTACACACTAGAGCACACTACACACTACAGCACATTACATACTAGAGCACACTACACACTAGAGCACATTACACACTGGAGCATACTACACACTAGAGCACACTACACACTACAGCACATTACACACTAGAGCACACTACACACTAGAGCACACTACATACTAAAACACTACACACCAGAGCACATTACACACTAGAGCACATTACACACTAGAGCACACTACATACTAGAACACTACACACCAGAGCACATTACACACTAGAGCTCATTGCACACTAGAGCACATTACATACTAGAGCACAGTGCATACTAAAACACTACACATTAGAGCACATTACACACTAGAGCACATTGCATACTAGAGCACAGTACACACTAGAGCACATTACATACTAGAGCACATTGCATACTAGAGCACAGTACACACTAGAGCACATTACATACTAGAGCACACTACATACTAAAACACTACACACTAGAGCACATTACATATTTGAGCACACTACACAAATTACATACTAGAGCACACTACACACTAGAGCACACTACAACCTAAAACACTACACACTAGAGCACACTACATACTAAAACACTACACACTAGAGCACATTACATATTTGAGCACACTACACAAATTACATACTAGAGCACACTACACACTAGAGCACATTACATACTAGAGCACACTACACACTAGAGCACACTACATACTAAAACACTGCATACTAGAGCACACTACATAATCACTAGAGCACAGTAAAAGAGCAATGAGTGCAGTACTTACTACAGGCTTCAGAGGGGTCCTTTGTTTGTAGGGTTTCTGCACGGCCTTCCCTGGAAAACACAACACAATACTAATGAATAACTGGAACTAATAGAATATATGTTACTAGCATTGGACCATAAGGAATATACAGTAAATATAAAACATGTGATCTGTGTGAGATGCTGACAGAGTCAATGCTGCATCAAATTTGGGCATTTAAAGGGTGAATGATTTGAACTATGGAAGGAAAGAGGGGAAGGGTTTAGGAGACGTACCACTCATGTTGGTGTTGTGGATGACTGGCTTGCTCCACACTCCGCTGCGTTCCTTGTTGTTGGGTCGGACACCAAACTCATAGGCCGTGTTGGGCTTAAGGCTGTCAATGACCGTGTCGCTTGCGGGGCATGTCTGGTAGGTCCACTTCCGGTTCCTCTCACGGTAGCGCACCGTGTAATTCCTGGGTCAACCCAGATAGAACACAACATTGTTCATTATCACACATTTTCATCAGTAGTATTAGAACATTGTGTATGCTGCAGTGACAAGTGTCAACAAACATAGAATTGAATAGAAATGTCAGAAATTGTGTGGTAACATGGATATTAAAGCATTATGATGGCACAGTTTCCTAGGATTGATTTGTAAGTTAAAACAATGGCTTGTTATGAAACTGTGAGAGTCTGTCCACCATTTTGTGTCAGTGACTGCCATGAAAGCAAAGCTGTAAGTTCTGGTATCCTGGTTGAGAAGTGTTGTGCAGGCCAGGGGCACAGGGCAGTGACAGCCATAACTGACATTAGAGAGTTTAAAAAGCCAGCAGGGACTGGGAGCAGAGTAGGGTGAGGTCAAGCTTTCCAATGTCTTTTCCAGGGGAAGTTTAGAGAAGTAGAGAAGAATGTGTCAATGAGTTGATGTGTAGGATGAGGATCACTCCAACCACTACTAAACACCTGTGCCCTCGCCCACTGCTTTCCACCTCCACTCAGTAACCAGAAAGACTGGCAGACGATGTGTTGCAGTTCGACCACATGTTTAAAGCTGTCTGTTGTATATAATATGAGGGTGAGTTTGAGTGAAATCAGCTTTGTTTTTCTCAAGCTGTGAAAATAATCTTCTTACTGTGGTGTGACTCAGAGCATGACGAACCACCACCGGAACCTCTGTAGGTAGGTTGGGATGTGGGCTGTGTACCTGTACTGGCTCACTCTGCTGAGCGTGCATGTGTGTGCATGCGCTAACTCACCCGTCCTCCAGGCAGTCGTTCATGATGTTCCCCTCGTAAGGCATCTTGAGGAAGGTTCCCCAGGACAGCAGCACGGAGGTGGGGGTCACGGACCCAATCACCAGGTGGAGGGGCTTCTCCAGGTTCACGTTGCCTGTGGAGTCACAGGGGTCAGTTCAAAGGTAAACCTCGTCAGATTGAAAGGAATGGGCATAAATTAGAAAAGAGTCAATGTAATTTATCACATTATTACTGGTAACACTTGAAGTTGGTGCATGTGCGGTACCTGTGCACTGTTTCTTCACATCATTGACTGGGATGGGCTGGACAGCGATCAGGTACTTGGGCTCGGCATCTGGAATAGAGTCAGGGAATAGCCTTGATCACAGAAGATTGTTAATTATTGTCTCTGAATTTGATCGTGTTTCAGGAGGCCCTCAATGGGGTTGAGTTTGGACATTCTCAAATGTGACCTGACCTAACATTCCAGAAATGAATAGGGCAGGCTGTCTTTGACATCACACTGAGAGTGAGGTGTGTGTGTGTGTGCATTTACATGTGTGTAACACAGGAGGTTGCTGGCACCTTCATTTGAGAGGACGGGCTCGTGGTAATGGCTGGAGTGGAATAGGTGGAATGGTATCAAATACATCAAACACATGGCATTCCATTTGCTCTGTTCCAGCCATTATTCCGAGCCGTCCTCCCCACAGCAGCCTCCACTGGTGTGTAGGTGTGTGTGTTTTGGAGGGGTGTTGGAGTCTGCACAGATGTGTTCTCTGTCGGTGATGACATTAATCAAACCATGACTAAAACGTCAACATAACACACATGTGTGCGAGATGTGTGCGAGACCACTCTATAGTTTCTGGTCTGTAAGCCTCAAAGGCTCAAATCTTTGTATTCCTTTGGAAAACCTACATGGCATCATTCACATTTTGATTATGGTGTCAATGCCATGGGGAATGATCATGCAGTCATACATAACACACAAAACACACACGCCTCACCGATCTCTGTCTCGTAGGGCAGTCCGTTCTCTGGGAGTTGGATGAACTGTTTAGAGAACATGCTGCTGCCGTAGCCCAGGATGTAGCCCTCCAGCTTGGTGTCAGCGTTCGGACGTACAAACTTCATCACGATGGTGTCGCCTGTAGCATTGATCCTCACCTTCATGTTCTGACGTCTCACTGTGGGAGAGGAGAGTGTTCAGTAAGGTCGGAATGGAGGGCACACACACACACACACACACACACACACACACACACACACACACACACACACACACACACACACACACACATTGCGCACAATGAATGCCTTTCCTCATAAGACTGGTTTTGATTACATAGACAATGCAAACAAATCAAATTGTATTAGTCACATGCACCGAAAACAACAGACCTTACAGTAGACCTTACAGTGAAATGCTTACTTACAAGCCCCTAAGCAACAATGCAGTTAAAAAATATGAATAAGAATAAGAAATAAAAGGAACAAGTAATTTAAGAGCAGCAGTAAAATAACAATAGTGAGACTATATACTGTACATGGGGATGACCGGTACAGAGTCAATGTGCGAGGGCACCAGTTAGTCGAGGTAATTGAGGTAATATGTACATTTAGGTAGAGTTATTAAAGTGACTATGCATAGATAATAACAGAGAGTAGCAGCGGAATAAAATAGGGTGTGGGGGGGGAGGGCAATGCAAATAATCTGGGTAGCCATTTGATTAGATGTTCAGGAGTCTCATGGCTTGGGGGTAGAAGCTGTTTAGAAGCCTCTTGGACCTAGACTTGGTGCTCCGGTACCGCTTGCCGTGTGGTAGCAGAGAGAACAGTCTATGACTAGGGTAGGTGAAGTCTTTGACAATTTTTAGGGCCTTCCTCTGACACCGCCTGGTATAGAGGTCCTGGATAGCAGGAAGCTTGGCCCCAGTGATGTACTGGGCCGTACGCACTACCCTCTGTAGTGCCATGCAATCGGAGGCCGAGCAATTGCCATACCAGGCAGTGACACAACCAGTCAGGATGCTCTCGATGGTGCAGCTGTAGAAACTTTTGAGGATCTGAGGACCACTGTCTTGGTGTGCTTGGACCATGTTAGTTTGTTGGTGATGTGGACAACAAGGAGCTTGAAGCTCTCAACCTGCTCCCCTACAGCCCCGTTATTGGGGGCGTGCTCGGGTCCTCCTTTTCCTGTAGTCCACGATCATCACCTTTGTCTTGATCACGTTGAGGGAGAGGTTGTTGTCCTGGCACCAGATGGGCAGGTCTCTGACCTCCTCCCTATAGGCTGTCTCGTCATTGTCGGTGATCAGGCCTACCACTGTTGTGTCATCGGCAAACTTAATGATGGTGTTGGAGTCGTGCCTGGCTGTGCAGTCATGAGTGAACAGGGAGTACAGGAGGGGACTGAGCATGCACTCCTGAGGGGCCACTTTGTTGAGGATACCACCTGAGGCGGCACGTCAGGAAGTCCAGAATCCAGTTGCAGAGGGAGGTGTTTAGTCCCACGGTCTTTAGCTTAGTGATGAGCTTTGAGGGCACTATGGTGTTGAACGCTGAGCTGTAGTAAATTAATTGCATTCTCACATAGGTGTTCCTTTTGTCCAGGTGAGAAAGGGCAGTGTGGAGTGCAATAGAGATTGCATCATCTGTGGATCTGTTAGGGCTGTATGCAAATTGGAGTGGGGGTCTAGGGCTTCAGGGATAACGGTGTTGATGTGAGCCATGACCAGCCTTTCAAAGCACTTCATGGCTACAGACTTGAGTACTACGGGTCAGTAGTCATTTAGGCAGGTTACCTTAGTGTTCTTGGGCACAGGGACTATGGTGGTCTGCTTAATAACCTTTTCTCAATACAGGGGGTGCTGTTTCCACTTTGGAAAATATCGTCTCCAAATTAAACTGCCTCATACTCAATTCTTGCTCGTACAATATGCATATTATTATTACTATTGGATAGAAAACAATCTCTAGTTTCTAAAACCGTTTGAATTATGTCTGTGGGTGAACCAGAACTCTTTCTACAGCGAAAATCATGACAGGACATGCGAAGCTCTGAAAAATAGTCTCTGATCTCGGATCAGTTTTAAGCTCTGTGTGTGCCCTATGGATCGAAATGAACTGCACCCGCCTTCCCCTGGATGTCAGTAACCAATGAGAAGTGGAATGGCGTCTCTACGTGTTTCTCAGAGTTTATAAAAGGCAATGGAGTGAGATGTCCCTTCTTTTGGACGCTCGCCAGGACGCAAGGGAGGACATCAGAATGGCATGCGCAAAAGCTCTCGTTATTGACCAAAGATCTATCCGTCTGTGATTTAATTCGATATAGGTGTTAGAAACATCATAACGAAGTTATTTGAAACCGATTTATATCAGTTTATGCGAGTATATTGCTATTTTTCGGAATTTCCTTAGTATTGCGTTTGAGGATTTGGACATGTGTGTGCCGTGTAGCTATCGTTAGCTGCTAGTTCCGAAGTTGAAGAGGTCGTTTTACAACAAAGCAACGATTCTTTTGGACAAAGGACACATTGCCCAAGATACTGATGGAAGCTCGTCCAAAAGTAAGAGTTATTTATGATTTTATTCCGTATTTATGTGGAAAAATGTAAACGCAGTTGTCGGCCATTTTTTGCGGCACTAGTCTGGCTGTAACTCACAATGTATGTCTAGTAACGTTAATTTTAAAAATCTAAATCAGCGGTTGCATTAATAACCAATGCATCTTTCATTAGCTGTCCAACCTGTATTTTTTTAGTCAATCTAATCGATAAATAATCGTAAACATACGTGCCTTTCCAAGATGGCGCCGGCCAGAATGCATGCCATGTTTTGACAGATTACATTGCATAACCACGATTTGTGATGCTAAATATGCACATTTTCGAACAAACTCTATATGCATTGTGTAATATGATGTTACAGGACTGTCATCTGAAGAATTCTGAGAAGGTTAGTGAAAAAATTAATATATTTTGGTGGCGATAACGTTATCGCCCCTTTTGCATTGATTCAATGCTGGGGTGATGTTAGCTCATGTGGTATGCCAATATAACGATATATTGTGTTTTCGCCGTAAAACACTTAGAAAATCTGAAATATTGTCTGGATTCACAAGATCTTTGTCTTTCAATTGCTGTATGCTGTGTATTTTTCAGAAATGTTTTAGGATGAGTATTTTAGTAATTGACGTCGGTCTCTGTAATTATTCCGGCTGCTTCCAACGCTATTTCAGATTGCAGCTGCAATGTAGAACTGTGATTTATACCTGAAATATGCACATTTTTCAAAAAAACATATGCTATACCATAAATATGTTATCAGACTGTCATCTTATGAAGTTGTTTCTTGGTTAGTGGCTATATATATCTTTATTTAGTCGAATTAGTGATAGCTACTGATGCAGGAAAAAAATGGTGGAGATAAAAAGTTGTGTCTTTTGCTATCGTGGTTAGCTAATAGATTTACATATTGTGTCTTCCCTGTAAAACATTTTAAAAATCAGAAATGATGGCTGGATTCACAAGATCTGTGTCTTTCAATTGCTGTAGGCTGTGTATTTTTCAGAAATGTTTTAGGATGAGTATTTTGGTAATTGACGTCGGTCTCTGTAATTATTCCGGCTGCTTCCAACGCTATTTCAGATTGCAGCTGCAATGTAGAACTGTGATTTATACCTGAAAAATGCACATTTTTCTAAAAAAACATATGCTATACCATAAATATGTTATCAGACTGTCATCTTATGAAGTTGTTTCTTGGTTAGTGGCTATATATATCTTTATTTAGTCGAATTAGTGATAGCTACTGATGGAGTAAAAAACTGGTGGAGTAAAAAAAGTGGTGTCTTTTGCTAACGTGGTTAGCTAATAGATTTACATATTGTATCTTCCCTGTAAAACATTTTAAAAATCAGAAATGATGGCTGGATTCACAAGATCTGTATCTTTCATCTGGTGTCTTGGACTTGTGATTTAATGATATTTAGATGCTTGTATTTACTTGTGACGCTATGCTAGGCTATGCTAGTCAGCTTTTTTACTGTGGGGGGTGCTCCCGGATCCGGGATGAGTACCAAGTAAAAGTTAAAACAAGTTGGTATTACAGACTCGGACAGGGAGAGGTTGAAAATGTCAGTGAAGACACTTGCCAGTTGGTCAGCGCATCCTTGCAGTACATGTCCTGGTAATCCAAATGTTGAATTGTTTAAAGGTCTTACTCATATCGGCTGCGGAGAGCATGATCACACAGTTGTCCGGAACAGCTGGTGCTCTCATGCATGTTTCAGTGTTATTTTCCTCGAAGCGAGCATAGAAGTAGTTTAGCTCAAAGCTAATTAAGCTAATTAACAAACTGAGGGATTGTGTTTATAATACCGCCCTAATGTGTTCAACGATACATCTCAGTAATCGATTGCGCGCACACACACACACACACACACACACACACACACACACACACACACACACACACACACACACACACACACACACACACACACACACACACACACACACACACACACACACACACACACACACACACAGTCTGCTGCCAAATATGTTGACATATCCTGCCAAAATCAACAGAGTTTGAACCCCCAAGACCACATGCCCTACACAAGGAGCTCAGAGAAAGAGGTTACACAGGGACAGAAACCATAGAGAGACAAAGACCCAAGCTGGACTACAGAGAAAACGCAGTGCAGGGGCAGAAGACTGGTTTCATTGGTGTTTACTGGTAGTGTAAACAGCAGTGTTAACTGGGTGAGAGACCTTTGGCCAGGACTGTGTTTGGTATGAGAGTTTAGGGAAGGATTTAAAGTGTCTGCCTCGTTAGCACGTGAAGATAAACACAAAAACAAAGAGAAGTAAAGCAAAGGTGAGAGTGGCAAATATACAGTAAGTGGTCTGAGAGCAGAATTCTCAGACATTTTACTTCACTGTACAGCATGTGCATTCAGCGAACTGCAGCGAGATATCGAAGGGAAAACTAAAGAGTAAAATGCAAATTGTGGAACATGCTTTTGAAAAAAAAATTGGACATACTGCCAGCAGACGCCAGAGACAAAGAGGTTGGGGAGAAATGAGGGGAAACCATGCTTTGATGACTAGACTCAGCCTTTGCCAACTGTGTGTTTCCTATCAAGACTGCATTTGTTTTGTTTCTCCCTCTACATTTCTGATGAAACAATGGGGGATTGGCTCTAGGTCTGGCTCCAATGAGAGGGGTTTCCAGTGTATGAAACAATGGGGGATTGGCTCTAGGTCTGGCTCCAATGAGAGGGGTTTCCAGTGTATGAAACAATGGGGGATTGGCTCTAGGTCTGGCTCCAATGAGAGGGGTTTCCAGTGTATGAAACAATGGGGGATTGGCTCTAGGTCTGGCTCCAATGAGAGGGGTTTCCAGTGTATGAAACAATGGGGGATTGGCTCTAGGTCTGGCTCCAATGAGAAGGGTTTCCAGTGTATGAAACAATGGGGGATTGGCTCTAGGTCTGGCTCCAATGAGAGGGGTTTCCAGTGTATGAAACATTAGGAAACTTCTGGCTGCATTTCTCCAACTCCAAAACAAGCAAACATTGGCTCAGTCCCCTAACAACCTGGTCCAAATCCCAACAGTTTGGCAGTTCTACAACAGGGACTTATCTGCATTTCCAGTCTAACATGACTGGAAGTTTATAAATAGACAGTATCATAACCCCAATCATCAATCTACATCAAAGGGAAACTGTTCACAACCAAGCCACCAAAATAGATAACAAGAAATTGGAATATTAGCCAACCATAACACAGATAGCTAAGGGAATAAGAGGATTTTGGTATCGTCTTGGATATGAGGCAGAGAGGATTAGGAATGACAGATGAAATCTCCAACGACACAGAATGTTCAAACTGACCAAAGCTTTGTCACGGTTACATCTGACCTAGAGCTTGATGACCAAATTAATATCCAGAACCACAGTGGGGTAAAATGTCAACTGGCAAGAGGAACCAGGAACTCAGAAAGCTTTGTGAACATCACCTCCGGCATTGCGCACGCACGCACACACGAAAGCACACACGCACCCACACCTAGGGCTGTACTGAGGGCAGAGGCCAGCACACCTCTAGTTAGCCTGTTATTTGTAAAGAATAAATACTTCAGCTAAAGGACATGTACCAACTGACTCTATGACCTTGCACTGATGAACCACAAAGACAACCAAACAACTCAAAACAACTGAGGTACAGTATGTGTAGTATATCTATCTGATGCTGTCTGGTCAGAAAGTGTCGCCCGTAGCGTTGAGCTAAGCTGTAAATGAAGATGTTGTGCATATGTTGTGATAAGGACACAGTGTGTGCAGTGTACTTCATGTTGTCTAGGACACACTATGTTCCAGATCTCAGCAGCAATGCTGATTGTTTTATTATGTCATGGATAAATAAATCATAAGGCCTTTCATACATGTCAACTGAATGTTATAGAAGGTGATAACCAACGCACATTTCCCAAATAGCTGCAGGGTTTGTCTGAGTGGTTGCTAAGAGGGAGGATCAGTGAGATATTTTGTTTTTATGGAGGAGCTATGGATGCAAGGACTGACCATCCATAATATCAAATGTTTGTTTGCATTTATTTTGTATACAAACATTGGAGTAAAACAAGTTTACATTTTTGGTTCTGATGGGGTGCGACAGTTGAACTAAGCTCATGAAGCATTTATAAGTTAGATTCTTAAAGAATCAAGGGTTATTTATCATTAATTTAAGCACCAACATGGATGTAGTAACTGCAGATTGACCCTTTAAACTTAAACAATCCTAAACTGAAATCCTGCCTTGCTCAAGAGATGCAAGCTCAAACTCATACATGTGAATCACCACAAAAAGTGGACCAAAGGATCAGCCAAACTATGAAAACACAGCCAACACACTTAAAAGATACAATAAACACTTCCGAAATACTTCCACTCTGATCCCACTATTCCTCTTGGGCTGGGTTGCAGAACCTCCCTTGGACAGGAGACACTGAGCGGAAACATTGACTGGAGGCGACTGGACGTCACGACGGCCATCTTGGCTCATCCCTGGTGATGGATGGTCCTCTTGGAGAGGGAGGAGGTCATTAGGCCTGTCAGAGGGTGAGCTCAGTGCTCTCGCTGCTATGAAAACTCACTCACTCCGTGGGTGTTTGTGTGTGTGTGTGTGTGTAGCTTTGGAATCAGCATTGTCACATTGTTGATTTAAATCTTGCTCTTTTGCACACCCAAACTAGGTCCTCTTGGCAGCTTGTTTTCTGCCCTCCGTCTTTCAATTTCTCTCCTCTCGTGTCCTATCATTCCTCTACTCCTTCCTCTCTTTGAAAGGCCATTGATTAATATTATCCCGCTGTGTGCACATACAGTACATAAAACACACATAGGTAGGTTTTGTGTGTGTGGGGCTTTGTAGCTCTAGTTGATTTTATGCAGCTCTGCAGGTGTTTGGATCTTGCGTTTCTATCCTGGGAATGAGAAGGTGGAGAGGTGCAAGGGGACTTGGTTTCCCACGGCCAGCAAAGACAAGTTTTACGACTCTTGGTAACAGAGTCGGCTTCATTTAATTCAATGAAGTGTAAAAAATCTCTCTTGTCCATGCCAACTAGAAGAAACAGTGTTTGGAATGGTTCTGCCTCCAAACAAAACTTTGAGAAAAACAGAAACAGCTTGGTGGTAAGAAATGACAAGCATACCTCACCTGTCACAAAATTCCAATGCGGGATGGAGGAGAGGGGATTTGATACGCTATAGTGGGCTCCACACCACTACACCACACCCTCGGCCATGGGCCAGCTCAGCCATGCTCCGGGTTCTCAGGGGGAGCTTTACCTCACAGCCCAGCTGGAGCAAGCCGTGCCTGGGCTAAGGCTCCCACGCTATCCCCTGCACTGGTCCCCCTGATCTCATACTATATCTCCTACATATGGCTGTTTTCTTTTCTCTGGTAGCAAAACTCAAATTCTCCCTTTCACTAACTCTCCCTCCCTTCATCTCTCCGGCACTCCATTGTTCTCTAATCGTCCCTCCATCTTTCTAAACCTCTCTCATCCATCCCTCCATCTCTCAGGCTGTTAGAGCACATACACCTAACATGCACAAAGAAGTATAAAGCACATCAACAAATTGATCCGGAGTCTGTATTTGAGGTCACTTCAGCCAGAGATAACTTGACGTAACATATTCCAACTAAGGACAGGGAACACATGCCAAAATGAAGAGCCACACCCACCTCTGGCAGACTTCCAAAGCAAACTCACGTTACACTCGTTCATCCAATCTCAATGTTATTGTCTGTAAGCCAACTTCAGCTAACAACACACTGTGGAACTGTCTGTAAGCCAATGTCACAGTTTTTCCACAGTGCTTGCCCTTCTAACCGACTCCCCTCTGTAGTCTCACTCACTTAAAATCAGCTTTATTAGCGTCAAAGTTTTCAAAGTGCCCAACTTTAATTCACAGAAAACAGTGTGGCGGCACTGTGGAGACATGGGAAACGGGAGCCAGAATTAAACTAAAACACACTGCGTGTATATATATATATATAGTGTGTGTGTGTGTGCACGTGTGCACGTGTGTGTGTGACCCTTGTGTATGCGGCAGAGCAGGTGTGGGTTAATGGGACAGCATGGCAGAGTTTCCCGTGACTGTTGTGAAAATCCTAATCAGAGTGATCCCTCAAAACAGGGCTGATTCCCATATTAAACAGATTCCATTTTATGGCCCCATTTAAAACATGTTTAAAAATAACTAACTGCTGAGACAGGCAGGCAGGCAGGCAGGCAGGCAGGCAGGCAGGCAGGCAGGCAGGCAGGCAGGCAGGCAGGCAGGCAGGCAGGCAGGCAGGCAGGCAGGCAGGCAGGCAGGCAGGCAGGCAGGCAGACAGACAGACAGACAGACAGACAGACAGACAGACAGACAGACAGACAGACAGACAGACAGACAGACAGACAGACAGACAGACAGACAGACAGACAGACAGACAGACAGACAGACAGACAGACAGACAGACAGACAGACAGACAGACAGACAGACAAAAGTGAGAGGAGGGAGAGACAGATATAGAAAGAGACCCACAAATAACTTGAAAACAAATCAAATGTAGCTAAACTCCCATATCTATTGGGTGAAATAGCATAGTGTGCCATCACAGCAGCAAGATTTGCCACAAGAAAAGGGCAACCAGTGAAGAAACAACCCCATTGGAAATACAACCCATATTTATGTTTATTTATTTTCCCTTTTGTACTTTAACTATTTGCACATCATTACAACACTGTACAGCCATAATATGACATTTGAAATGCCTCTATTTCTTTGTAATGTCTACTGTTCTATCTATTTCACTTGAATTTAAAATAATTAAACTGCAATAAAAACACATTTTCTGTCTCAAAGGTGAGACAAGCACCTGGCACACTTCTGGACAAGCTCATGGCACATTCTAACAAGGGACAAACTACCAACAACCCTGACCTGTAACCTGGAAACACTTTCATTAGTGCAGACTGAACACTATTAGCAGCAGCAGAGAGGAAGAGGCAAAGCGAGAGGTTTCACTAATGCCAAAATCTGTCCAAAATAAGCCCAATGTATTTCTATGGGCTTAATATGCAGACCTAAGCTTGTCGGCTGCCTTTCTGCCTTTAGGACAACGACTACCATTGTTAGGACGGAGACATGAGCATCTCGTCATTATATACAGATCTCTGGCAGCAGTTAACCTCTCTCATCCTCGCCTGCCCACCTTGTTTCATAGAAATGGGACAAACTCACGTGGCTCATAAAAACAGCACAAGCACAATTTTGGACATGGCCTGTTGTGAATTGGAACACCTTGCTCCAGGTCAACCAAAGTCCATCTGTTTTCAGCATGATGTACAGTAGACCTACAGTAGTGTAGTGTATTTGACATTGTAGCACAATAGGGCAAACTTTATGAGGAACTGGGGTGCATGCTTCTAGGCACACATCAGATTCACTGGCCTTCCTGGCAATGTGTGACAAGGCAACGGCCACCTGTGGTTGTCACGGCAACACCTGCAGGACATACCATCCAACATATAATAACAATTGCGTACCATTCATCATGCTGCATAGTATGCAGAGTCCTACCACAACCACATAGCATGAAAATGAAATCGTCACCTTGGTTTGGACCATGTAATGGAGCAAAAGTTTCATAACATTGGGCATAGTTTCAGCGGAAGGATTTTAAAATCAGCCACTTGCCAGTTTCAGATTCAACACAGCAATAATGTCTAGCAATATTATCTGAACCCATAATCACTACAGGATTCATCTAAACTGTCTACTACGAATTAACTGTGTCTGATCGTGATAAGATACCAGTCACCAATACTGTACAGTTTGGTGCAACAATTCTTCATGAACCTGAGCAGTCAGCATCATCAAATGCATTGCAATCATATAATGTGCATGGGTGTCCACATTTCATTCAACTGCATGTCCACATGCATTTCATTCACATTTTATTTATATAATCTGAGGCTAACTTTCTTTGCAAAACTCAATAGCCTATAATTTGCATGACAGAATTCCCATAACAACATATATTCATGCTATATGATGTAAAGTGGACTCCTGATAAGTGCATATTGTATAACTGCAAGCTCTGCATTAGCGTTCTTCAGTTCTAATTCTTTTCATTGTGTTGTATCTGCATGCTCCAGTTTATACAAGCAAAGCAATTCCATTAACATTGCATTTCTTAGGAGTTGACTGTAAAGGTTTTAGATGGCAATGATGGTGATACAGATGTCACCTACCTCTGCTTCTCCGAGCCGTGGACGAGCCGGCCAGTGCAATCCCGATGATGAAAAGGAGGAAGAGGAAGATGAGGAAGGTGTGTGAGAGCTGCATGGTGGTAGGTGATCTGCAGCGGTCTCAGGTACAAAGGACTGGCTGGTGGCTCTCACTAGATGCAGTTGACTGAAGACTTAATAATCTCAGTTCAGAACTAAGAGGAGGACTAAGGTGAGCTACTGGACTACAGTATTGGAGAACTTTCACAGAGTAAATATCAACTAGCCCTGGACTAGTTCACAGACTGAGCCTTGTACATGACTAGAACAGTAGAACTAGAACAGTAGAACTAGGATAGTAGAACTAGGATAGTAAAGTAATTATCCTAGTTCTCTGTGAGTTATGCTGACTCTGGTGGCTGGACTACTTCTCTGAGCTGGTGGGTCTCAGGACTAGTGCAGCACACTGGACAGGCTCTGGCTGAGGCTGTGTCTGAGGCAGAAAGGCTTGATGCTCTGGGGCTCTGTGCTGTGCTCCGGGATGCAGGGAGACCAGCCTGCAGCATCTATACCTACAGAGGGAGGGGACAGACGGAGGCGGACACACCCCCTTTCTGTTTTTCTCGCTCCCTCTCTCACCCACATAGAATTGCGCTCTTTAACTTGGCGTCACACCCACTCTCGCTCTCTCTTCGGTCTCTCTGGCCCTTTCTTTTTCTCTCTTTCGTTCTCTTTCGTGTTCTCTCTCTCTCTCTCATCCCCCCTTTCATTCTTTCTCTTTTTCCATTAGTTTTTTTCTGGAATGGCAGTCTTTTCCATCCCTAAGGCCCTTGCTGATTTTTCATTGCACTTATTCTCTCTTTCCTTCCTTCCTTTCTTTCTTTCTCTCCTTCCTTTCATATCCCTCACTCTACCACTCGTTACCGCTCTCTTCATTTAGCCCAAAGTGCTTAAGGTGCTTAAAGGTGATGTAAGAGTCTCTTGCAAAAATGGAGGTATGAGGAAAATTTGAAAAGAGGGGTGTCCCACAAGTCCAATATTCAAGAGTCTTCTGCTCTCATCCCTCTCTCACACAATCTCCATTCATTTCTACTGTACCAATCCCCAAAACACGTCACGAACACGTGCATCTTTGGCCACTACATCCAACACGTGTGGTAACATGCCTACTATGATCACGTCCCCAAACATGGCATTTTGGCAACATGTACAGTAACCCATCACAAACACGTGCTGGTATACAGTAGTAGGGCAGCATCATAAAAACGCCTTTCAACTGCAGACTCATCCATCAATGTTTACAACCATTGGGCACAGTGTGTGTGCGTGCGTGGGTGCGTGCACGCACATGTGTGTGTGTGAGCGTACGCATGTGACTAAGTGTGTGCATGTGTGTTTATGTCTGGGTCCAGACTGTCAGCAGTCAGTCATCCTGCACGGTTCTGCCAGAACCAGGCCACTGGAATGCGAAGTGTGTTCATGGATGTGTGTATGTGTGTGTTTCTAGGAGCTCCGGCCCTCTGGCACTGAGGTTCCATCCCACATGCCATCACACGAGACAGGAACGAGGCCTCGGCCAGAGGGGGTAGGGCTATTCAAACAGGAAGTCCCTACACACCTTCATATTCGAGTTCACAGGCTTCATTCATCAATATCCATAAAGACAGATATGTGTTGTGGTTATACAGTCTACTTGCCTTTAAATATTATAATTCAGGGGTTATAAACAAGAAAAACACCTAGATTCAGAACAAAATATGAAAAAAGAATGTCTGGTTAATTTCCATTAGACATCAAAGACTATGGATTTAGTCAGATCACAAAATGGCTATAGTTATAAAAATGTAGATTAAAATGTAATAATATTTTTGGATCATACTGACCTACTTTCTTTGTCTTTGTCCTGTATAGTACTTTGTCTTTGTCCTGTATAGTAAACCAGCCATAGACAGGTTTGTCAGGGTTCATCTGAGGGCTGAATGTTCCAGAAAATGGACATACGCCAGGTCCAGAGGTCAATGTAGAGCATCATCCCTCTGTTCAACCTCTCCAACTATTGGTCTTACTTCCACCTTTTCCACCTACCATTTAAATTACATTACATTTGAGTCATTTAGCAGACGCTTTTATCCAGAGCGACATACAGGATAAATTAGGGTTAAGTGTCTTGCTCAAAGGCACATCAATATATTTTTCACATAGTTGCCTCAGGGATTCAAACCAGCAACCTTTCGGTTACTGGCCCACCGTTCTATATCGCTAGACTACCTGCCGCCTACTTACACCTTTTCCCACCTCCTAACTTTTTCTACCTTTTCCTCCTTCTTCCACCTTTTTCAACCTCCCACCTTTTTCCACCTTTTCCCTCCTTCTTCCACCTTTTCCCAACTCCTTCTGTAACGCTCGTCGTCGGTGGAAGGAAGAGTGGACCAAAGCGCAGCGTGGAAAGTGTTCATGATATTTATTTACAAGAAACACTCAAACAAAAATAACAAATCCAAAAACGAAAGCGAACAGTTCCGTCAGGCACAGACACTAAACAGAAAATAACACCCCACAAAACCCAAACGGAAAATCACAACTTATATATGATCCCCAATCAGAGACAACGATAGACAGCTGCCTCTGATTGGGAACCACACTCGGCAAAACAACAAAGAAATAGAAAGCATAGATTTTCCCACCCGAGTCACACCCTGACCCAACCAAACATAGAGAATAAATAAGGATCTCTAAGGTCAGGGCGTGACACCTTCCACCTTTTTCCTCCTTCTTCTACCTCCTTTTCCACATTTTTCATAATTTTTCACCTTTTCCTTCTTTTTCTACATTTTCCCAAATTCTTCCACCTCCTTACTCCTTCTTCCACCTCTTTCCACCTTCTCCCTTCTCTCACATTTTTCCAAATTTTCCTCCTTTCACCCTTTTCCTCCTTTCCCAACCTCCTTCCACCTTTTCTCACCTTTTTCTACCTTCCACCTTTTTCCTCTTTCTTCCAATTCCTTCCACCTTTTTCCACCTCCTTCCAATTCCTTCCACCTTTTTCCACCTCCTTCCACCTCATCCACTTCCGCCTACCTTCTTCCACCTCCCTCCCATCTCCTCCGTCCATTCTCCCTGCCCCTATAGTCTGAGTGTAATCAGTGTTGAAGACACAGGAAGAGACAGAACAGTTAGTACAGGGGGGCATTGTCTGAGCTCGGCTTACATAACTATGTCTCTGCTGTAAAAGCCATGTCCAAGCCTCGGGAGAACTTCAGGGGGACGTCAGAGGAAACTCTCTCTGTACAGCACAATACCACCTCTGTCCCTCTGTACTGGGCACAGAATAGATGGCCAGAGAGAGAGGGAGGAGGGAGAGAAGATAGAGTGATAAAAGAGGGAGGGAAAAAGGGGGAGGGAGGGAGAGAAAGAGGGAGGGAGGGTAAAAATGCAGGGGATGGACTAAATACTGTATGTGCCAACAAAAATGGCAAAAGTATTCTAAAATGCTGTGAGACCTCTGAAGTGAGACAGGTGCCGTTGATTTGATTCTGAGAACCAGTTTTCATCCAATCTAGTCAATGATCCCCATACTCCGGGGACGATAAATGATGTATGACAAGATAACTGTTTCCATAACATATCTCATTTCCATTCTTAATACATTTCCTGTGTTCACTGTCTCCAGACCTTCTCCATGCTGTCCAGCTATCCTGCAGTGGAATGTTTCCTGGTTTCATTCAAGATAGCCATCTACCTGTCCGACGCTGTCTGGAGCTATCCTTGACCCTGACCCCTAACCCTATGGTGACGGCAGATGATCTGGTATTTGCCGCTCTCCCTCTCCCTTCCTGAAAGGGGAAAATGTGATATTTCAGTGGCTAAGTTCAGTACCATGTAGGTCAGACACGTTGTAGTCGTTCTGCTTTAGTAATCACCGATTGGTCATTCCCATCCTCCATTTTATAGCCTTTCACCACATCATCAGGCCCACCTGCCAACCAGAGCCATGCAGCCGGAAAACTTCACTCACACACACATAAAAACACACACACATATATACACACACACACACACACACACACACACACACACACACACACACACACACACACACACACACACACACACACACACACACACACACACACACACACACACACACACACACATACATACATAAACACACACATATACATAAACACACACACACACACACACACACACACACACACACACACACACACACACACACACACACACACACACACACACACACACACACACACACACACACACACACACACACACACACACACATTTTCAGGGCAGTGGCGAGGTCAAATGGAGCACTCAAACACACATGCACACACACATACACCATCACACACACACAAACAGACATACAGGGCATGGGCAGGGTGGATGTCAAAAGAAGCGCTCAAACACACACATATGCACACACACACACTCAGGGCGCTGATTTATGTGTAGGCGTGCTGATGTGTGTCTAGACCTGTGTGCGTGTGTGTCTCCTTCTGGCTGTTCAGCCTCTCTCATCCATTAACTGATTTATAAACTCATCCTCTGTGACTGTGGAGAAGAATCACCTTGGGTCGAGTGGAAAAACATTCAACTAACCAAACGACCTTAACCGCCAACGCCAAAACAAGACACACCTGGCCAAAAACGCACAATATTCAATCAAAATGTTAGCAATTTAGGGTAATGTATTTTTTTCTTTGTTTTCTTTTGGTGTCTGTTTGCCTGTAGGTCTATGGGGAGGTGGAAAACATTTGCTGCCGAAGCCAGAAGCGGATGGTATTTTGCAGATCACCCAAGTCACAGCTTTGTAAGTTTCCCCACTTGGACCAGGTTGAGATTTTGAAGAATGGAAAAATAAAACTATTTAGCTTTTTTCCGTCTTCTTTTCCAAAGCCGTTTTCATCTGCTAATGCCTGGAATGGACTGGTTATTATGAAGTCCTACGGTTCCTTTTCAGGTCAACATCCAAACAGCAAGGGGACTATGCCACTTATACAGTATGATTATTGATGAATCGATAGAAACTATTGATGAATGTGTGGTCTTAAACCTCAAAATATTATTTATGTCCTCCGTCAAACCATCATTTAAATACAACAAATTCAAGTAGCAGGGTTCATGCTGTCACTGTAAAGGAATTTGTTACAATTTCATGAGTTAAATTATATATTATACACATTTTCAGCATCAATGATGGGGAAAACCAGATGACCTCTAAACCTTTAACACTATTCTATTGGTTGAGCTGTATCATGTGACAGGCAGGTAGAGTCTCATGTCCGACTGGGTGAAGGGAAAAATAATGTCCATGAGGAACACTGATGACCCAAGACGGCACAGTGGAAAATATGAGGTATGGAATGTTCCCTAAAATATTTGCGCAGTTCGTCAGAGTTTTTTCCTCTCCTTCTGTTGCAGGTAAATGGGTCAACCACTTCCTCTATTTTATTCTTCAGTCCTAAGCTTCACTAATGCACATAAAACCCCTCCCAGACACACCTATGCAATCACCGACACAGATGATCCACATCTGTGTCCACACCTGTTTGACGTACATTGCAAATTTGCATCACTATCTTGTATCTCTGTTACGGTAAACGTGTGTGTGCAACACTGGGGTCCTTTTGCAGCAAAATATTGTTTTTTCAGTGAAAATCTGTTGTTACATTTAGTGGAGGAATGTCATACCACAGCGATCAGAGTCCAGACGCCTTAATGACGTATGATACTTATAACCTAACCCTTTGAAAACATACGTCATCAGGGGCATGTAAGGCACTCAAAGGGATCAACAACTAAAACAAGTCGGAGGTCAAGACTCCATTGAGGCAATCAGCACATCTTGATGGGTAGGTTGTGTGGGAAAAACAGGACTGTACTGTACTCCGTGCAGCCGGGATTGTGAGGAAGAAGCACTGGATTTGTGAGAGGGAGAGAAGCCGCACACTCTGAATATGTGTGTGTGTGTGTGTGTGTGTGTGTGTGTGTGTGTGTGTGTGTGTGTGTGTGTGTGTGTGTGTGTGTGTGTGTGTGTGTGTGTGTGTGTGTGTGTGTGTGTGTGTGTGTGTGTGTGTGTGTGTGCACCCTGCTGGTGGCCTCCCACCTCTCAGTGATAAATAACCTCATTATATGTGAGATCACGCGAACCGATAATGGATGACAGGAGGGAAGTTTCAGATCATCCTAAAAATATAGATCACACCCTACACACGCAATAACACACACCCTACACACGCAATAACACACACCCTACACATGCTATAACACACACCCTACACACGCAATAACACACACCCTACACATGCTATAACACACACCCTACACACACACACACACACACACACACACACACACACACACACACACACACACACACACACACACACACACACACACACACACACACACAGCCCACCCTACACAAACACACACACACACACACCCTACACACGCTATAACACACACACATACACACACACACACACACACAGCCCACCCTACACACACACACACACACCCTATAACACACACACACAAACACACACACACACACACAAACACACACACACACACACACTACACACACACACACACACACACACACACACACACACACCCTACACACCCTACACACACACACACACACACACACACACACACACACACACACACACACACACACACACACACACACACACACACACACACACACACACACACACACACAGCACACCCTACACACACTATAACACACACACACACAGCACATCCTACACAAACACACACACACACACATACACACCCTACACACCCTACACACGCTATAACACACACACACACATACACACACACACGCTATAACACACACACACACACACACACACACACACACACACACACACACACACACACACACACACACACACACACACAGCACACCCTACAACACACACACACACACACTTACACACACACACACACACACAGCACACCCTACACACGCTATAACACACACACACACAGCACACCCTACACACACTATGACACACACACACACACAGCACACGCTGTAACACACACACACACACACACACACACACACACACACACACACACACACACACACACACACACACACACACACACACACACACACACACACACACACACACACACACAGCACACCCTACACACACTATGACACACACACACACATACACACACACACACACACACCACACACCCTACACACGCTATAACACACACACACACACCCTACACACGCTATAACACACACACACACGCTATAACACACACACACACACACACCCTACACACGCTATAACACACACACACACACATCACACGCTGCACACGCTATAGCACACACACACACACAGCACACCCTTCACACGCTATAACACACACACACACAGCACACCCTGCACACTAGACACGCTATAGCAAGCACACACAGCACACCCTACACGTTAGACACACCCTAAAAACTAGACATGCTATAGCACACGGACAAGCACACACACATGCGTGCACACAAACACACACACAAACAATCACACACACACGTATGAATGACAGAGAGAATGGTGAGTCCACACAATGGCAGAACAATACAAGCTAATCAAGGCGCAACAGAAATCACACAACCATCACAAAACACAATAATACAATATCCTGCATGATTACATCAGAGCAAAAGGTTTACGTATGTCTTCTGACAACAAGACACAGGTTAGTTAAACAAAGACAGAAGGCCTTGACCATAGCTAAAGCAGATACAATAATTCTTTACGTAACACATTTATGGGCAAAACCAAATAACAGACACACACCATGCTCATGTCATCTCCAGAATCCACAGTATCTGCGGCATGGAAAATCGCTCACCTAAATATCAAAGACAGTGCAACATTTGGTTTAGAGATTAAGTCTCTGAGTTCCCCCATGTCTGAATGTGGTGGAACACTCATAGTGTTGGCCGGTGTAGCTGGCGCTGAATGGACAGTGGTACAGTACATGAATCACAGAACACAATGGGTCAACTTGAAGACAAAACCCAACAAAAAGCACACAACCTTTCCAAAGACACAGATGGATTGTTGTTGTTGCTGTGCTGTAAGGAAGCACACAACTAAGATGAAAACTAGCCAAACATGTAGCGAGGTGTGCAGTGAATTTGGTAAGACAAAGACCAAGACAAAAACACCGTCAGCACACGGGTACAAAACAACAATTAGTGCAGAAGCAGGGAACAGAGCGGGGAACCAGAAAGATATAGGGAAGGTACTGACAGAGGTGATTGAGTCCAGGTGAGTCCAATAATCAAATGATGCGCGTGATGGGAGGAAGGCAGGTGTGTGTAATGATGGTGGCAGGAGTGCGCAATGCTGGGGAGCCTGGCGCCCTCGAGCGTCAGGGGGGAAGAGCGGGTGCAGACGTGACAATTTATAGTTATGTTTTTTTCATAATATTTTAAATAACTTGTAGAAAATACACTTTATGACACTGTCATGAAACATTATGACCATCCTGTGTCACTTTACTTGGACTAAGGGTGTGTTCGTAAATTCAATCTGGAGTGGCACTGGAGTGGGCATTTGTAAATTCAGATTGTCAGTTGGTAAATTCAGAGCGTTCGCTCTCGGAGCGTTCAGAGCGCACACTGGACACTGGCCAAGAAGCAGGGTTGATCCCAGCATTCTGACCTCACAACGCCAGTCAAGCACCCAAGCTACGTGGCTATCACCTCACTCTGACCATTTTACTCTCCCTAGCAGAGCTGGTTAGGCTGTTTTCATGTTATCCAGAGTGTTGGCGACTGTAATTGTGCTGCTGGCAACAATTTAATTACGATTATTTGCAGATATTTACTGACACCGGCCGTATTCAACAGGTGTTGAGTGTTCGTAAATGCATCAGTTATTCTGCGCTCTGGCTCAGGTACACTCAGAGGAGAGTGCTCGGAAATCGGAGTAGATAGCCAGAGCGAATTTATGAAAACACACTAAGAAAATACACTTTGACACTGTCAATAAGCATTATGACCATCATAATCATATAAACCAGATAGGCCGATCACGTACATGCCCTTATGTCAGTCATCAGTAAAAAATAGGGAGTTTTGTCCTGCTCCGGAAATCTTCTCCTGCATTCATTCCAGTCATCATCAACAGAGCATTGGGGTATGTGCATGTTTGACATCAATTTGTGCGCAATTACAATGATTATTGAATATGGTAAATATATATTTTTTATATAACAAACATACAGTTTGGCTATGGTGTAATGGAATGTTTTGCCTTGTGTGGTAGGTTTTTGTGGGTTTTGACACTCTTATGTAGGTGTCATAGCCAGCTATAAAATAACGTCATATATGTCAAAACAGGTCTAAATATGTGTCATGGCAGTGTTATGACCATATTCTAACAGGTTATGATAATATTGCCCTCATATTTTCTCAACTGAGACAAAGATGTGAAGAATGATGAAGGGCCTTTTGAAATACCCTCAATGCCATTGCCACCAAAGAGGAACAAAGAGAGAGGGGAAGAGAGCAGGATGGAGGGAGGGGAGGAGGGAGGTAAGGAGAGAGAGAGCAACATTATTGATAGAGTGAAAGACAAAATTAGGAACACATACAGTACATGATGAGAGAGTCATACAGAGATTGAGAGACTGAAATACAAGAGAGAGAGAGAAAGACAGACAGAGACAGAGATACGGAAAGAGACAGAGGGAGCAAAAGGAGAGAGATTGTGATTGATATGTGTTTGTTTTGCTAGCTGGCTGATCTGCTATAGTGTTAAGCTCTCTATAGTCCGGGCTCCCTCTGTGCTCCAATGGGTGATTAACACAAATAAACCACGGAGGGAAACTCACTGCAGCTCTGCTCTGGGGAAACAGTTACAGGGTGGAAGGGTGCAATGGGATAGGGGGAATGGGAGGAGAGATGGGGTAGAGGGGTGGAAGGGGACAGGTGGCTCCGTATATGCAGCCTGTGCCAGAATATATGAGCTTCCATGGGCTTTAATCTCTCTCTCACACACAAAGACATACACACACACAAATCCGGATATCATAAATACAACCTTAATAATACTTCTGCACGTTTTCTAAATTAAAGCATCACAGCTATTCACACACAGTGCACGATCACAAAGTACTCCATGCTGTCTCTGCAGCATCTGAGGTTAATCTTGATGACAGATAAAGAAGAACCATTTAAGCAAAACATTTCTCCTAACAGTATTCCAGCTACATATAGATACCCTTACGGAAAGACATCACATCCCAGAACAGCCTTGGGTGGTTGTCAATGGAGATGATATTCACCATGTACTGTAACCAGCCTTATTGAATAAAACCCCCATAGGAGGGGGTTCTGATCCAGGACTCCAGGTCCTCTGCGGTGCTGCTACTTTTTTCTCTCCTTATTAGTTGATGAATTATTGTCAGTGATTGGTCAGAGAGGCCTCTCATCTAGTGTCCAAGGTCTGAATCAGTCTTGACACACATAGGAAACTGTTGAGCATGAAAAACCAAGCAGCGTTGCCGTTCTTGGCACAATCAAACCGGTTCGCCTGGCACCCATTCACCCTCTGAAAGGCATACGTACACAATCCATGTTTCAACTGTCTCAAGGCTTAAAAATCCTTCTTTAACCTGTCTCCTCCCCTTCATCTACACTAATTGAAGTGGACTTAACAGGTGACATCAGTAAGGGATCCTAGCTTTCACCTGGATTCACCTGGTCAGTCTATGTCATGGAAAGAGCAGGTATTCTTCTTGACACACACGGGAAACTGTTCAAAAGGCACTTACATCTTTTGTATTGCTGCCCATTAACCCTCTAGAAAGAGTAGATGTTCCTAATGTGTTGTATACTCAGTGTATATATATATAGAGAGAGATATATATTATTCTCTAGGCCCTATTCTCTAGGCTCAATTAGCAGACAAGGCTTTTTTTGTCAGGAACCTTTCAACAGGCATTCAGGGAGCCATACTTTATTACATAACTATGTCCTCTAACCCTGGAACCTTATACACCCTGCCTGTGGTCCTTAGGGAGGTGGAAAGACAAGTGGCAGGGAGCGAGGGATGAGAGGTAGAGAGAGAAGAGAAGAGAGATAGAGGGGGGTGTGGAAGGTTAAAAAAGAGAGTGATTAAAGGAGAAAGAGGTTATAATCCTGAAGAGAAATAATATATGAAGTATTATGAGAGATTGACAGTTGTGTATGATATGAAATGCCAGGTGTGTTCTTCCTCCTCCATCTCAGTAATAACAACAGGTGTTATGTAATAATAATTTCACACGGTAAATTACCGGATATGTCATCATTTTCATTGAATTAAGTGCAATCAGCCGTGTGCGTACGCTCATTACAGACCTGGCCATGACTTCTGGCAAGACTATATCCTACATACCTTATCTCCCTGAACTTCTTATTGTGGTCTACACCGCAATGCCTTATTTATACATTTAGGAATCTGTCAACTAACTATGTATTGATGTTCCCACCGTCTGTCTTTAGCAGCAGCTGCAGTGAATAAGACTGAAAGGAGGGATCCCAGTAGGATACCCAACAGAGTGAGTGTGTGTGTGTGTGTGTGTGTGTGTGTGTGTGTGTGTGTGTGTGTGTGTGTGTGTGTGTGTGTGTGTGTGTGTGTGTGTGTGTGTGTGTGTGTGTGTGTGTGTGTGTGTGTGTGTGTGTGTGTGTGTGTGTGTGTTTCCACATCATTCTCTTTTTCCTTACTCAGGAGGGATCCCAGGTGGATATCCATCCCCTGCAAGACTGGGGAATCATGGATGTGTTTCACATGTGATTCGTGGCACGTTTTGGCCACAATCTCGATGGTTCTTTACTCACTTCTATTGTCAGATGGAAGAGATTGAGAGGGATTTTCCGAGAGCAAACCCAAACTTGTGTTTGTGTACAGAGCCAGAGATAAGAAGGACGGTCATAGAGAGAAGACACATTGACATTATTGTCCTCAAGAGGATTGCTGTTTTCCCAACGCATTGAAGTGTACAAATGCAACACAATGTAACATGGAACAGTATTTTCTACCTCCAGATGTATCCTGATTTCTCCACCATGATCTCCCCTCTGTGCTGAGACGGGCCTCATATTGACTGTTTTGAAGCAATGATGGGGAAGATCTGAATGATGTTCTTGGTTGTGGTATTCCTTTGAAGTCACAAAGTAGACCCCACATAGTTTGAGCTTTGAAACGCGTAGCCTCCTGTTCCCCTGATTGTTTCCTATAGCCTTTGATACACAATGCCTTACTGACATGTGTGGTATGACACTTTTCCTTCCGACCCATTCCAGCTGCTCCTACGATGAGGTGAGTCTGTCAACAGTACCAATGGAGCATTAGAGGGTTCCCAATGGGTTCCAATGTCTACAGACTACACTGAGAAGTGGCAGCAAATCACATGCTGATGAGGGCCACTCAACTGAAATGTACAACCGTACAGTATGTCTTTAACTTCATCCTTGTGGAGATGCAAGGCTTTCCCTCCCACAAACATAAATATACACTAAGTGTATAAAACACCTGCTCTTTCCATGACATAGACTGACCAGGTGAATCCAGGTGAAAGGTTTTGATCCCTTATTGATTTCACCTGTTAGATTGACTTCAACCAGTGTAGATGAAGGGGAGGAGACAGGTTAAAGAAGGATTTTTAAGCCTTAAGACAATTGAGACATGGATTGTGTATGTGTGCCATTCAGAGAGTGAATGGGCAAGATAAAAGATTTAAGTGCCTTCGAACGGGGTATGGTGGTAGGTGCCAGGTGCACCAGTTTGAGTGTGTCAAGAACTGCTACGCTTCAGGGTTTTTTATGGACAAAATTTTCCTTGATGGCCAAAAAGCAACATTTTTGTCTCGTCGCTTTTTTATGGCCACTTTTCCGTTAAAGCCCAGATCTGTGGAGTGTACAGCTTAAAGTGGTCCTATGGACAGATACTCCAATCTCCGCTGTGGAGCTTTGCAGCTCCTTCAGGGTTATCTTTGGTCTCTTTGTTACTGTTCTGATTAATGCCCTCCTTGCCTGGTCTATTAGTTTTAGTGGGCGGTCCTCTCTTGGCAGGTTTGTTGTGGTACCATATTCTTTCAATTTTTAAATAATGGATTTAATGGTGCTCCGTGGGATGTTCAAAGTTTCAGATATTTTTTTATAACCCAACCCTGATCTGTACTTCTCCACAACTTTGTCCCTGACCTGTTTGAAGAGCTCCTTGGTCTTCATGGTGCCACTTGCTTGGTGGTGCTCTTTGCTTAGCGGTGTTGCAGACTCTGGGGCCTTTCAGAACAGGTGTATATATACTGAGATCATGTGACAGATCATGTGACACTTAGATTGCACACAAGTGGACTTTATTTAACTAATTAATGTGACTTCTGAAGGTAATTGGTTGCACCACATCTTATTTAGGGGTTCATAGCAAAGGGGGTGAATACATATGCACGCACCACTTTCCGTTTTTGTATTTTTTTATTTTACCAATTTGGACTATTTTGTGTAGGTCCATTACATGAAATCCAAATAAGAATCTATTTAAATTACAGGTTGTAATGCAACAAAATAGTAAAAACGCCAAGGGGGATGAATACTTTTGCAAGGCACTGTATATTATCCATCCCTCTGTTTTCCATTAAAATAGTTGCCTTAGGTAGCACCTGCTGCAGCCTCCGCCAGTCTGCATTTTGGTTTCACCGCAGTGGCTCCTGACTCCAGAGCTGGCCTCTCACCAAGCAGATTCCTAAAACACTCCAGTGCCAAGATCCGGGGCTGCTATGCTGCTGTTTTATACCTCTTTTTGTTCGAGCGATAGAATGAAGTCACTCAGCGTGTAATAGCCGTGCGTTTAGGGGAATTGGGGGTAATTGTCGTCAGAATTATACGAAGACAAAACAGAAGTGTATCACGTTGTGACGGGTGTAGGACTTATTCAATACTGGGCAATACAAGCCGGAACAAATCAAGCTACTTGCAGATGTACAAAGACCAGGGGACAAACAGGTTTGAGAAATACGTTCAGTATCATGCTGTAAGGGTATCTGAGTGCATTTTAGGTTTTAGTTGGTCAAATTTGCACCCAGTCTAAAATAGTTAAATGCCTGACAGTCAACAGCATCTCATGTACTTGTCAAGGTTGTGTGGAGAGACAGACCAAGGCGCAGCGTGATTAAAGTTCCACATATTTATTTACACAAAACTTCCAAACAAAAGGAAACAAACAACGAACCGTGACATCAGAGGTGCTACATGCACTAACTCAAAACAATATCCCACAAAATATGATCCCCAATTAGAGGCAACGATTACCAGCTGCCTCTAATTGGGAACCATACCAAGCACACAAACATAGAAATAAATAGATCACCCCCTAGTCACGCCCTGACCTACTACACCATAGAGAACCAAGGTCTCTCTATGGTCAGGGTGTGACAGAAACTATGATATTTTGAGGCCAGTGGTGACTTTAAAACAGTTACAGAGTTTAATGGCTGTGATAGGAGAAAACTGAGGATGGATCAACAACATTGTAGTTACTCCACAATACTAACCTAAATGACAGAGTGAAAAGAAGTAAGCCTGTTCAGAATAAAAAATATTCCAAAACATGCATCCTGTTTGCAATAAACTAAAACTACAAAAAATGTGGCAAAGAAATTACCTTTAAGTCCTGAATACAAAGCATTATGTTTGGGGCTACTACAATACAACACATCACTGAGTACCACTCTTCATATTTTCAAGCTTGTTATGGGTATGCTTGTCATTGGGAAAGGACTAGGGAGTTTTTTAGGATAAAAAGAAACAGAATAGAGCTAAGCACATTCATAGTCCTAGAGGAAAACCAGCTTAACTCTGCTTTCCAACAGACACTAGGAGACAAATTCACCTTTCAGCAGGACAATAACCTAAAACACAAGGCCAAATATACACTGGAGTTGCTTACCAAGACGACATTGAATGTTCCTGAGTGGCCTAGTTACAGTTTTGACTTAAATCGGCTTGTAAATCTATGGCAAGACTTGAAAATGTCTGTCTAGCAATGATCAACAACCAACTTCACAGAGCTTGAACTATTTTTTAAAGAATAATGTGCAAATATTATACAATCCAGGTGTGCAAAGCTCTTAGAGACTTACCCATAAAGACTCACAGCTGTAATGCTGCCAAAGGTCATTCTAAAATTTCAAAAAACACATTTTCACTTTTTCAATTTGGGATATTGTGTGTAGATGGGTGAGAAAACAAATCTATGAAATCAATGTTGAATTCAGGCTGGGACGCAGCAAAATATGGAATAAGTCAAGGGGTTTGAATACCATAGAAATAATAATTCTTATAATTTCTTTAGGCACTGTAGATATCATCAGTGACATGACTGATTTATGGTCAGTTGATCTGCCTCTTTAGCCATGGTTACACCATGCATTAACATGTGGTTGTCATCATCCAATCAAGATTATCCGATTACTACCTGATCGAGATTTGTTGCGTCTACACATGGTCTACATATGTGTCTCTTATCTGCCCATTGCATTCGTATTGTGACCAGATTCCCTGGTTCCTCCTTGTCCCTGTATGCAAATGAATGCAACCTGACACAAGCTGTATAAATTGACAGAAAACAGCACACTTTTATAGCTAATAGTTTTACACTCTCATTGTTAAAGCTTATATTTCTTATCCAACAATTTAAGACTGGGCGTAATAGGCTATAGTCCCAATATCCTCAACCTTTCCACAGCTATACAAATAAATATTATATCATATATCCTTTTAAAAACAGTAAAACAGCTTTGTAGGCCTAGGTGCATTGGTTGTGTTGAGGCAGGTCTTAAGAAGAATTAGCATACCAACAGTTAGTATTTCAAAGAACCTCTAATATGATAACCTATAGCAAGAAGCGCAGTGAAATTATTTTAAAAAATGGGTGAAAGTGGTCGGCAATGGATGAAAAGTGCAAAGGAGCACTATACTATGGCAAATACTATAGCAAATACTATGGCAAATACTATGGAAGGAATAAAGTGTCTAACAGTAGCCTAAAACATCCTTCATATTATACATCAATCCATCAATCAAATGTATTTATGAAGCCCTTTTAACATCAGCAGATGTCACAAAGGGCTTTACAGAAACCCAACCTAAAACCCCAAACAGCAAGCAATGTAGATGTAGAAGCACGGAGGCTATTAAAAACTCCCTAGAAAGGAAGGAACCTAGGAAGAAACCTAGAGAGGAACCAGGCCCTGAGGGGTGGCCAGTCCTTTTCTGGCTGTGCTGGGTGGTCATTAAAGCCAGATTGTTATTCAAGATGTTAAAACGTTCATAGATGCCCAGCAGGGTTAAATAATAATCCCAGTGGTTGTTGAGGCCTCTCATGATTACAGAAAGCTATGCGCCTTTACACATCATTTTGGATATATTCTGCACTTTATTGCTAGCAATTTGTCTGGAAAATGCTCAAAGATTCACAGAATATAATATCAGGAGTCTGCTTTTTGTTTAGCATAGGCCTAAACAGTACCAAAGGCAAAAAATAATTACATGCAGGGAGAACGACCGTGTTTTAGTTGACTACAAATCATTGATTAGTGATAATTCATTAACAGTCTCTTTCACTCATAGAAGGGTTGATAGAATGAAATACTAGCATTACAGAATTTAAACTGAACAACAAATGTATTAGGGATGCATATGACGGAGCAGAAGCGCATATGACAAGCGTATGGCAAGGTATAATTTTCCACCTGTACCTTTAGATATTGCCATAGTGGACTTTTATAACATTTCCATAGACAAGCCACTGTATTATAATACCACTGTAGCCTATTGTATTCATATCTGACAACTGAATTAGACTATTCATATTACCCAAAAAGTTGACAAAGCGCTCCCGCTCCCGTTCCCACTCCTGCTATTACAGTCCTTGGCCTTTCTGTACCATGTTTTCAAATATTTGGTTTTGCGCTGGCATTAGACGTGGGAATGGGGAAACCCTTTATCTTTCATCCGGGATGATATCGCTTCATAAATATTTGCATTTCTATATACGTGATCTAATTTCAATTGGACTGTGGCAGCCGACCACTGTGCCAGTAGGGACTTGGTTTTAATGAAGACCATGATCTTAATTCTGGTGGAATTGTAGAGGTATTGTTGTCCATAATTACTACCTCAACTGGCCAGTTTGATTTTTTTGGAGAGGGCGGGAACACCGAGACATTGGCCAAAGGTATACGGTTTCGTTGTTAAGATTCGTTTACACTTCAAGGCTATCCATACAAGATGCTTCTTCGACTACCTCCAGAGGTGGTCAGGAAGATCTAATCACAATCAGATCACGAGGCGTCTTTTGATTGTCTACACCTGTCGACAAATGTGGGTGCGATCAGAACGTAGATGAGATCAGGACAACAGACGGGTTTTAGAACTGTCACACCCTGTTCTGTTTCACCAGTCTTGTGCTTGTCTCCACCCCCACCAGGTGTCTCCCATTTTCCCCATTATCCCCTGTGTATTTATACCTGCGTTTTCTGTTTGTATGTTGCCAGTTCGTCTTATTTTGTCAGGTCTTATCAGCATGTTTCCCCGTTTCTCAAGTTTTTGTTTTCTAGTCTTTCCGGTTCTGACCTTTCTGCCTGTCCTGTCCTGACCCTGACTGCCGTCCTGTACCTGCTTGACTCTGACCTGGTTTACGAACCTCTGCCTGCCCTCGATCTGCCTTTTTGGCTGCCCCTTTGTTATATTAAATACTCTGAGAATCGAACTATCCACCTCTTGTGTCTGCATCTGGGTCATATCCTGAGTCGTGATAAGAACCAGGTATAAACGGGCTTTGACACCAAGCTGCTCCAACCCCACTGTGTCTCTATGACTGTTCCCAGACCAGTGATAGAGAGGCTCAGCCCAGTCAGTAATTGCAGAGGCCAGCAAGGGGAGAGCAGGGGAGATATCCAAATCCAGTCCTAATTGTGAGCAGGTGACCAGCAGCAGGCACAGTGCTGCAGACAGATTGGAAAAACCCGCCCTCCATTCCAACTGCCACGGCAGTCACAACGACCACATTCCCGCCAAGGCTGATTAAATGTTCCATAACATTCCTTAATACACACACACACACACGCACGCACGCACGCACACACACACACACACACACACATACACACACACATCAGAGGAGGATGGTGGGAGGAGCTATAGGAGGACAGGATCATTGTAATGGCTGGAATGGAATAAATGGAATGGAGTCAAACATGTGGTTTCCAAATGTTTGATCTGTTTGATACCATTCCATTTATTCTATTCCAGCCATTACAATGATCCTGTCCTCCCCACCAGCCTATACAACAAACACACACACACCTGATATGACCAATAGGGCAATATTTCTGGGCCAAAAATGGAGGACACACACAACAGCATAGCATAACAACAAACAACAGTTCCTCCAGGATACTCAGATCAGGAACCATCAATGAGGATGTGGAGGAGTACAACAAGTACAGTATGATGTTTGACAAGAATATGAAGTTCAGTAAATATATTTTATTCCCCTTTTTTTTAAACTTTCCACAAGAAAACTGTTTGGTGGTTTGGTAAGGGTTGCAGGGAGGAGGAAAGGTGTGCACACAGGCCCAGGCATGTATACACACACATGCAAACAAGGCATGCGCATACTGTACGCACAACATATGCTGGCAGATATGCACATATACTGTACACACACTTAACACTTCAAAAAGTGTGTGCAGTTGGTTGAAGTGTGTCGTCTTTATGTTGAGGTCACAGGTTGGTGAGTAATCATCACACACCGTTTTGGGGCTTAGCGGATTTGTTAGGGCTGAAGACCGTCTGGTAACCATATTGCTGTCAAAGACAAGTCTTGTGATTGGCTGGACACCAACCAACATCAGCTCAGTGAACATCTCCAATTAGCCAGAGGACTCATCACAATGGAAAGAAAATACTAAATTATACATTTGTTATATCATCTCTGAATGTAAATGTTGTTAGATCACTGAGTATGTAAAAGGGAAAACTGTTTGTTTTCAGGACAGTACCCTACAGCTGACCAGTGATGTGCAGTCAGGATAGGTAGGGTAGACAGTGTTTACCTTGTGATAATCCAATTTTTTTTAAAGTCTTATCAAAAGCCAAATTAAAGATACAATGATATATTTTTTTAAAGTAATTAAACTCCTTGACACACACAACCTTATCTGTTAATGGACAGGGTCAGCATAGTTGTCGCATGCGTTTTGCCTAAACATGTTGTGTGGGTATTGCCCTGGGGTAAGCTCTGCACAGGCAACCACCATGACACCATCTCCCTCACTGCTAGCCAACAGAGTGAGTGAGTATTGGGCTGCCCATTTGTCCAGTACTGTCCATTTGTCTGAAAAGTCATTACCGATTAATACATTTTAACCAGACTTTTACACATATTGGACACTTAATTTTGCTTTGTGGAAGTAAGGAATTTGAATGACTTTTGTGTCAGTGCCGAGTGTGAACCTCGTATTTCCCTTCACAAATATAAATAGAGGGGTCATAATAAAAAGTTGGATGGTGAGCCGTGCATTGCATGACGTGCAATTTTGTGCTGTTCCTATCAGGTACATTGTTAAAGATATTATATTGTATATTGTAATTGTATTATTTTGGTAACTACATGCCCAGTGAACAAGCACCAAACCAGCGTGCGTGAGTGCAGAGTTGGATGGTGAGCCGTGCATTGCATGACGTGCAATTTTGTGCTGTTCCTATCAGAATAAAGCTCCATGACTGGTGCTACATGTTGGAGTTCGTGTCGACGATTGATTGTACACAATGCAAGCAGAGTACTGTTACACTATATCAGTCTATGGCTGAGCTGAGTTGAGCTGTGTGTAATTTTGTCTGATGATATTAGACTGCTCAACTCAACTCAGCCATAGACCAATGTAGCATCCACAGTTACAACTGTATATCCAAAATAATTCTCAATGTAAACTCAATAGCCCTTCACAATGGATTTACAATGACATATGCCACCATCAGAGGCGATCGCTTATATCTTGGTTACATTGGTATTTACATTTGGTGAAAATTGGTGGCCTACTTCAGTTGGTCCACTTCGTGCCCCCGCAGAAATCTAATTAGCATAATAAAAAAACTCCCCCAAAATCAATTGAACCTAACCTTTTTTGCATTGGATGCATCAAAAATCCACCGCATCTGCCTGTCACACTTACGCATCTGCGGTGAAAGGTGACAGAGCTAGAGCGGTGTTTGCAAGACCATTAGGCGTCTTCTCACAAAATTGTCTGTAGCGTCCGAACGGTTTGGCCTACAAAACTATTATGACCCCTCTATGGAATGATGAGACTCTCACGAACATGATGGTGTTCTCCGTTTTGCTCTACGACCCCACCCTGAAGGGGGTACAGCTGGTATGCCAACTTCTGTCTGTAGCATCCAAACAGTTTGGGCTACACACTTTGGAAAGGTGAGACTCTCACGAACATGTACATGGTGGTTGTTTTGCTCTAGGACGTCCACAGGCCTCACAAGATTCATACGAAGGTCCTCCGGTATCAGTTAAAAAATATATATGTAAGTACTGAATATATGGAGACAGTTTAGTGACAAAAATAAGGGGTAAAATACAAGTAAAAAATGTAATAATAATAATCCTCTCAGATATACTGTAGAACAGACACTTCAAATAAAATGTTTCATACATTTTTTTGGGGGGGGGGATACTTCAAGGGGCCTTAACCTCTCTTGGGTATCTGAGACGTTAGCGTCCCACCTCCTCAACAGCCAGTGAAACTGCTGGGCGCCAAATTCAAATACAGAAATACTCATTATAAAGATTCAGAAAACAAAACGTATTTTACATAGGATTAAAGATTAACTTCTTGTGAATCCAACCACGGTGTCAGATTTAAAAAATGTTTTACGGCGAAAGCATACCTTACGATTATTTGAGAACATAGCCCAGCAGACAAATCATTACAAACAGTAACCAGCCAAGTAGAAGAGTTACACAAGTCAGAAATAGAGATAAAATTAATCCCTTACCTTTGATAATCTTCATATGTTTGCACTCAGAAGACATTCATTTACTCAATAAATGTTCCTTTTGTTCGATAAAGTCTCTTTATATCCAAAAACCTCTGTTTTGTTCGCGCGTTTTCTTCAGTAATCCACAGGCTCAAACGCAGTCAAAACAGGCAGACAACACATCCAAATTGTATCCGTAAAGTTCATAGAAACATGTCAAACAATGTTTATATTCAATCCTCAGGTTGTTTTTAGCCTACATAATTGATAATATTTCAACCGGACAATAACATCGTCAATATAAAAGGTAAACAAGAAAGGCACTCTCTCTGTCGCGCGCATGAAAAAGCTCTGTGACACTTTAGTGTCCACTCATTCAGACAGCTCTTACTTCCTCATTTTTCAGAATACAAGCCTGAAACAATTTCTAAAGACTGTTGACATCTAGTGGAAGGCATAGGAACTGCAATTTGAGTCCTAAGTCAATGGATACTGTAATGGCATTGAATAGAAAACTACAAAACCAAACAAAAAACTACTCCCCGAATGGATTTTTCTCAGGTTTTCGCCTGCCAAATCAGTTCTGTTATACTCACAGACACTATTTTAACAGTTTTGGAAACTTTGGAGTGTTTTCTGTCCAAATCTACCAGTTATATGCATATCATATCTTCTGGGCCCGAGAAGCAGGCAGTTTAATTTGGGCATGCTTTTCATCCAAAATTCCAAATGCTGCCCCCTACCCTAGAGAAGTTAAGACTCTTGTGGGATAATAGCCTACCGGTATGTCATTCTGGTTGTTGGAGCTATGTGTTGTATGGTGAACTTGGCCTTCATCAAAGTGTATTTGTGAGTAAATCTGCTGGTAAGAGCCCATAACTGAAGAAACTCTTTTTGATGTGAAAAGCAGATATATCTGATATATCTGCATACTCAAGTTTACTGCACGTGTACCGGATGGCTAACATATAATCACACAGTAAAATCAACTCACCTAAGAGCCCAGAGGAACATGAAACCTTCATGCTCCAAAGTCACGGTTGGCTTCAGTGTGTTATTGTTGCAAACGCAGGTTCAAACCTCATGTCCAAGGTGGCATTTGCATTCATGACAGTCTTAAGCCATTGAATGTAAACTATATCTACAAAAGTATGTGTACACCCCTTCAAATTAGTGGATTTGGCTATTTCAGCCACACCTGTTGCTGACAGGTATATAACATCGAGCACACATCCATGCAATCTTCATAGACAAACATTGGCAGTAGAATGTTACAGAAGAGCTCAGTGACTTTCAACGTGGCACCGTTATAGGATGCCACCTTTCCAACAAGTCAGTTTGTCGAATTTCTGCCCTGCTAGAGCTGCCCCAGTCAACTGCACGTGCTGTTATTGTGAATTGGAAATGCCTAGGAGCAACAACGGCTCTGCCGCAAAGTGGTAGGCCACAGAAGCTCACAGAACGGGACCGACAAGTGCTGAAGCGCGTAGCGAGTAAAAATTGTCTGTCCTTGGTTGCAACACTCACTACCGAGTTCCAAACTGCCTCCGGAAGCAACATGAGCTCAATAACTGTTTGTTGGGAGCTTCATGAAATGGGTTTCCATGGCCGAGGAGCAGCACACAAGCCTAACATGTTGACCAAACTGGACGTGCGCCATCGCGTGCATGTTGATTTTGTACCTCCACACCAGACACGATCAGGACACACAGCTTGAAATATCAAAACGAACTCTGAACCAATTATATATATTCATTTGGGGACAGGTTGAAAAGCATTAAACATTTATGGCAATTTAGCTAGCTAGCTTGCTAGCTAATTTGTCCTGGGATATAAACATTGGGTTGTTATTTTACCTGAAATGCACAAGGTCCTCTACTCCGACAATTAATCCACAGATAAAACGGTAAACCGGATTCCTTTCTCGTCATATCTCCTTTCTCAGGCTTCTTTTTTACTTATTTGAACTTTATATGGCGGTTGGTAACCAACTTTACGGTGCATTACTACAACCGACTGGAGTGTGGACGTCAGTTCATCTTTCAATCACCCACGTGGGTATATGCTCCTAAACACCAATGAGGAGATGGGAGAGGCTGGACTTGCAGCGCATTGAGCATCACAAATATAACCTATTTTTATTTTAGTGTCTAGCCACCCAGACGCTCGCTGAGGCGCGCGAGCAGTGTTGGTGCAATGATTGAATAACATGTATGTGTACATTTATTTTGCGTAGGGAGCAGTGTGGTCAGCATGTTAGATCTCCATGTTCAACGTCAAGCATTGGCTGGAGTGGTGTGAAACTCGCAGCCTTTGGACTCTGGAGCAGTGGAAATGCGTTTTCTGGAGTGATGAATCACGCTTCACAATCTTGCAGTCCAACGGGCAAATCTGGGTTTGGCGGATGCCAGGAAACCGCTATCTGCCCTAATGCATAATGCCAACTGTAAAGTTTGGTGGAGGAGGAATAATGGTCTGGGGCTGTTTTTCATTGTTCAGGCTCCTTATTTCCAATGAAGGAAAATGTTAACGCTACAGCATACAATGACATTCTAGACTATTCTGTGCTTCCAACTTTGTGGCAAAAGTTTGGGGAAGGCCCTTTCCTGTTTTGTACATTTTTACTAATACTGTAGAACTTTGTTTTAAAGCTGTATCCATACCCATTGGATGCAGTGATCACAGGATTGTGGCTATATCCAGGAAAGCCAAAGTTCCAAAAGCTGGGCCTAAAATAGTATATAAGAGATCATACAAAATATTTTGCTGTGACTTATGTGGATGATGTTAAAAATATTTGTTGGTCTGATGTGATTAATAAGGAGCATCCAGACGCTGCACTTGATGAATTTATGAAATAGCTTTTTCCAATTATTAATTAACATGCACCTGTTAAGAAACTGACTGTTAAAACTGTTAAGGCTCCATAGATTGATGAGGAATTGAAAAACGGTATGGTTGAAAGAGATGGAGCAACAGGAGTGGCTAATAAGTCTGGCTGCACATCCGACTGGCTGGCTTACTGCAAATTGAGAAATTATGTGACTAAACTCAACAAAAAGAAGAAACTGTATTATGAAGCCAAGATCAATGATAAAAAGAATGATGGGGAAAACACATTGGAGAACTTTAAATGAAATGGGCAGAAAGACCAATTCAACTCCATTTTTTATCAAATGAGATGTATTATTCATCACAACACCATTTGATGTTGACAATTATTTTAATGATTACTTCATTGGTGAAGTGGACAAACTTAGGCAGGACATGCCAACAACGAACACTGAGCCATCGTATCCATGCACAAAAAAATAAAAGATGAAAGAAAAGCATTGCATTTTGTAAAGTTAGTGTGTGAGATGTGGGGAAATTATTGTTAACAATCAATAATGACAAACCTCCTGGCATTGACAACTTAGATGGAAAGCTACTGAGGATGGTAGCTGACTCTATAGCCACTCCTATCTGTCATATCTTAAATCTGAGCCTAGAGGAAAGTCTTTGTCCTTAGGCCTGGAGGGAAGCCAAAGTAATTCCGCTACCCAAGAGTGGTAAAGCGGCCTTTACTGGTTCTAACAGCAGACCTATAAGCTTGCTGACAGCTCCAAGCAAACTGTTGGAAATAATTGTGTTTTACCAAATACAATGCTATTTCTCTATAAACAAATTAAGAACAGACTTTCAGCATGCTTATAGAGAAGGGCACTCAACATGTACTGCACTGACATAAAGGACTGATGATTAGTTTAAGGAAATTGATAATAAGAAGATTGTGGGAGCTGCTCTGTCAGATTTCAGTGCAGCCTTTGATATTATTGACCATAACCTGTTGTTGAAAAAAGTATGTGAGAGTTATCAGAGTTATCTATCTAACAGAACTCAAAGGGCTTTCTTTAATGGAAGCTTCTCTAATGTCAAACATGTAAAGTGTGGTGTTACTGCAGGGCAGCTCTCTAGACCCTCTACTCTTTTCTATTTTTACCAATGACCTGCCTTTGGCATTAAACAAAGCATGTGTGTCCATGTATGCTGATGACTCAATCATATACGCATCAGCAACCACAGCTAATGAAGCCACTTAAACCCTTAACAAAGAGTTGCAGTCTGTTTTGGAATGGGTGGCCAGTAATAAACTGGTCCTGAACATCTCTAAAACTAAGAGCATTGTATCTGGTACAAATCATTTCCTAAGTTCTAGACCTCAGCTGAATCTGGTAATGAATGGTGTGGCTGTTGAACAAGTTGAGGAGACTAAATTACTTGGCGTTACCTTAGAGTGTTATCTGTCATGGTCAAAACATATAGATTCAATGGTTGTAAAGATAGGGAGAGGTCTGTCCGTAATAAAGAGATGCTCTGCTTTTTTGACACCACACTCCAAAAAGCAAGTCCTTCAGGCTCTAGTTTTGTCTTATCTTGATTGTTGTCCAGTCGTGTGGTCGAGTGCTGCAGGGAAAGACCTAGTTAATCTGTAGCTGGCCCAGAACAGAGCGGCACATCTTGCTCTTCATTGTAATAAGAGGGCTGATATAAATACTACGCATGCCAGTCTCTCTTGGCTAAGAGTTGAGGAGAGACTGAGTGCATCACTTCTTTTTATAAGAAACATTAATGTGTTGAAAATCCCAAATTGTTTGCATAGTCAACTTTCACACAGCTTTGACACACACACTTACCCAACCAGACATGCCACCATGGGGCTTTTCAAAGTCGCCAAATCCTAAACTATTTCAAGAAAGTGTTATATAGAGCCATTATTGCATGTTTAGTTTAGTTTATTAATTCAACCATTTTAAAAAACAAGCACACATAAAACTTAAAAGTCATACATGCACATGAATAAAATCATCGAGGATAACACACAATAAAGTCTGGGACTTATTTCCATTGTGGCTATACAAGATCGAACACAGTATGGCAGTGAAATAATAAAACAAAAACATAAAAGAAGAACATCTATCTCATCATTCCAGTTACATCATAGGGGTAACTGGAACTGCTAGGGGCACAGAGGACATCAAACATATATTTACTTTATTTTTAAAGCTGTCCAGAGAGGACGTTGTTTTTATAGGCAGAGGGAACTCATTCCATTCTGAGGCTCCAGTATACAAGAAAGTACCTGTATAAGCACACATCAGCAACACCTGATCTGGTGCTGTGATTGTGTGCATCCCTAACACGAGGAAAGTAATCACTTAGATATCTGGGCGCAGGACCATAAATACTCCTGTAAACCAAACCTAGTCTAATCTGGGACACCCTAGCCTCAACAGGCAGCCAGTTTAGTTCCTGAAAGCAGCTCCTGCCTATGTGAGTAAGTGGACTCACCTTCAATACTATCCTGATCAACTTATTCTGGGCTACCTGGAGCTTCCCCTTCATAAGTTTAGATAAGCCCCCAAACCAGGAAGTACTAGCATAGTCAAAATGGCATTGAATGAGGGCAGTAGCTAGCACTTTCATGGAGTCCAGTTTGGAGATTAGGAGACAGTGGTTAACTGTATCAAAGGCCTTCTGTAGGTCAAGCAGTACCATTCCACACAGATTTCCCTCATCAATCTCTTTCCTGATGAAGTCAGTCAAGTAAAGTAGACATGAATCGGTGGAGTATGTTTTTCTAAAACCCGACTGAAAATCATACATTAGACCCTGTTTGTTAACATATTCATACATTTGCTCATGTACAATTCTCTCCAGGATCTTTGATGTTACACAGAGGATAGATACATGCCTATAATTCCCAGGGTCAGACTTTATCCCCTTCTTATACAGAGGTATAACTTTAGCTTGTTTCATGTCCCTGGGAAAGGTGCCTTGTTCAAGAGAGAGATTAACAATATGCGTAATACAAGGGCCAATTTGCTTAACAGAATCTATTAGAAACCTTGCAGGAATATTATCCAGGCCTGTGGCTTTGGAGCATTTAAGCTCTGCCAGCATACTGACTATTTTGGCTGTTGCTACCTTTGCAAAAGAAAAAGAGTTTGGCTGAACCCCTAACTCTACATAATACCTCTTGACTTGGTTGCTTCCATACAAACCAGAACTGGTGGGCAGCTTGCTAACCAGCTTGCTGGCAACAGAAGTAAAAAAAGAGTTGAATTCATTGGCAACCTTTTCATATACCATCTCCCCTTTGATGTTCAGTCCAATACTGTTTAGTTTGTTTTTGGTAGTATTACTACAGCCTAGTTCCTTAAATGATTTCCAAAGCTTTTTAGGGTCATTTCTGTTTTCAATTATTTTCTCAGCAAAGTAACCCCTCTTAGCTTCATCCATCCTGCTCTGTGCTTCATTTCTGTGATGTTTATATAGGACAAAATCATGCTGCTCTTGAGAGTTCTTACATTTCTTAAAGGCCTTATTCCTTGCTTGGATAGATTCTAGAATCTCATGATTAAACCAAGGGCTAGATCTCTGCTTTACCCTGACCCGTCTAATGGGAGCCATCACATTCACCACATCAAGGAATCTACATTTAAAGGCTTCCCATGCACTGTCTACCCCTACACTATCTAGCACAGGTGACCAGTCAATTTTACCCACTTCCTCTCTAAACTTTTCTACACAGTATGGAACTCTGTTCATCTCATATTGCTCAAATGAACAGCAAACCTGGCAACACAATGCACAACACAAACCTATTTGACCTACTGTAGGTAGTTTGTATAAGTATTGATATGTAGGCTACATGTGCCTTTAAAAAAATTGATGTAGTTCTGTCCTTGAGCTGTTCTTGTCTGTTAATGTTCTGTATTATGTCATGTTTTATGTTTTGTGTGAACCCTAGGAAGAGTAGCTGCTGCAAAATGGGGATCCTAATAAAATACCCCCAAAAAGCTGACTGTATTGCATTATATTCCATTTGATACTCTCTCAGCCTCTGTCTGTCCAGATCCTCGCTATAATGACCATTACGTTTGAGTTGTTCACCTCCCTACAGTAAACAGCCTTCAGATGCTGAGTGATGTCAACCAGACTTCCTGTCAGTCAATGCTGATGCAGATTGGCTGTGGTAAGTATAATTGAAACTTGGTAAGTGGTGAAATAAGTATAGCCAGTTACAGTTGTAACGGCTTAGCAGATCATAAAAAAACAAGACATTTTTACCTGGCTAAAAGAGAAAGAATATAATATCTATTGTTTACAGGAAACTCACTCCACAAATATAGATGAGGTCGGCTGGAAAAGGGACTGGGAGGGTGAAATATATTTTTGTCATGGGCAAAGAAACTCAAAAGGGGTAATCTAATTAATACAAATGTTAATTCGATTGTGCAAACTGTGCAAACAGATTCTCAAGGAAGCTGGATCATTTTAAATATACTTTTGGACCAAAAACAGATCTGGCTAATTAATCTATATGCCCCAAATAATGATGATCCACACTTCTTCGAAAATATATATAATAATCTATTGAGCTCCCAAGCAACGAATTAATCTATTATTATGGCGGGAGATTATAATACGGTTTTAAGTACCACAGTGGATCGTAGAGGAAATCACACTACAAACTGTCACCCTCAAGCACTTAAGGAGATCATAAATATCATGGATACATTAGAACTAGTGAATATATGTAGGCTGAAAAACCCTGACCTAGTGAGATATACATAGAGGAGGCTTAATCAAGCTAGTCGTCTTGATTACTTCCTGGTCTCATTCTTGCCAGCATCAAAAGTAAAAAAAAAAAAGTATTAATAGGAGACCGAATGCAATTGGACCACCATCTAATTGACCTCCATATAACGCTTACAGAATTTCCACGTGAACGGGGATATTTGAAATTTAATCAAAGCCTATTTGGGGCGGCAGGTAGCCTAGTGGTTAGAGTGTTGGATCGAATCCCCGAGCTGACAAGGTAAAATTCTGTCGTTCTGACCCTGAACAAGGCAGTTAGTCCTTATTGTATGGGACACTTTTAAAAGTACTTTTAGAGGCCATTCAATACAATACTCATCATTAAAACATTTGTGTTCTGTCTCCTAGAGAAGAACGTGCTTTGGTGCGGAAAGTGCAAATCAATCCCAGAACAACAGCAAAGGACCTTGTGAAGATGCTGGAGGAAACAGGTACAAAAGTATCTATATCCACAGTAAAACGAGTCCTATATCGATATAATTTGAAAGGCCGCTCAGCAAGGAAGAAGCCACTGCTCCAAAACCGCCATAAAAAAGCCAGACTACGGTTTGCAACTGCACATGGGGACAAAGATCGTACTTTTTGGAGAAATCTGGTCCGTTGAAACAAAAATAGAACTGTTTGGCCATAATGACTATCGTTATGTTTGGAGGAAAAAGGGGGAAGCTTGCAAGAAGAACACCATCCCAACCGTGAAGCACGGGGGTGGCAGCATCATGATGTGGCGGTGCTTTGATGCAGGAGGGACTGGTGCACTTCACAAAATAGATGGCATCATGAGGTAGGAAAATTATATATTGAAGCAACATCTCAAGACATCAGTCAGGAACTTAAAGCTTGGTCGCAAGTGGGTCTTCCAAATGGACAATGACCCCAAGCATACTTCCAAAGTTGTGGCAAAATGGCTTAAGGACAACAAAGTCAAGGTATTGGAGTGGCCATCACAAAGCCCTGTCCTCAATCCTATAGAACATTTGTGGGCAGAACTGAAAAAGCGTGTGCGAGCAAGGAGGCCTGCAAACCTAACTCAGTTACACCAGCTCTGTTAGGAGGAATGGGCCAAAATTCACCCAACTTATTGTGGGAATCTTGTGAAGGCTACCCAAAACATTTGACCCAAGTTAAACAATTTAAAGGCAATGCTATCAATTACTAATTGATTGTATGTAAACTTCTGACCCACTGGGAATGTGATGAAAGAAATAAAGGCTGAAATAAATAATTCTCTCTACTATTATTCTGACATTTCACATTCTTAAAATAAAGTGGTGATCCTAACGGACCTAAAACAGGGAATATTTACTACGATTAAATGTCAGGAATTGTGAAAAACTGAGTTTAAATGTATTTGGCTAAGGTGTATGTAAACTTCCGACTTCAACTGTTAGTTATGCCTAAACCCAAAATAGTTCTCAAGTAGATTATTAAGAAAGGCTCATCCTTTGTTCAAAAATGACCTTTTTGCCTTCATACAGATTACAACTTTTAATTTCCGACTAATTGAAAATTACATTTGTTTAAAGTATCACCCTTTCTTCAACAAGCCATACAAAGCTGGTTACAATTTCAGTTTTATCCTCAAGAAAAGATAGAACAAATATTACAACAAATGTTTTGGTTAAACTCAAATATACAGATTAATAAAAAAAAACATTCTTTATGGATCTTTTAAATTTTTATATTTATTAATGATATTATGATTTTAAGCGGTGGAGTTGTCACATATGCAGCTATTGAAAATATATGGGAATGTCTGCTCAATCCAAACTTACAACCAACTGATTGCAGCATTACCACAAAAATGGAGGAGGCCAGTGGAAAAGAGAGAAGGTAGGGAACTTGTTTGCCTGCCATATATAAAAGATACTAATTGGCTGAAAGGAATTGGCATAAATAGTCAAATATACCAGTTTCATTTGAGAACAAAAATATTGACAGCTGCGCCATAGAGGTTGCAAAATAGATGGGAAGAGATTGTCGATGTACCGATTCCATGGCACATGGTTTATGAACTGGTACAAAAAACAACACTTGATTCAACACTTCAAGTTCTTTCAATTTAAAATATTATACAAAATTCTTGCCACTAACAGAATGCTGTATATATGGGGCATACAACCATCTCAGCTCTGTAGATTTTGCTGCGAAGAGACAGGATCACTTGATCATTTATTCTGGTATTGTCCCTACGTAGCTCGTCTCTGGTCACAGGTTCAGGACTGGTTAGAAAATCACAACATTCACTTAAAATTAATCTTACAAATAGCAGTGTTTGGTGAATTGGAAAGCCATAGTCAGTCAATAAATATTAGAATAATACTCGTAGGAAAGGTTTTCATCTTTAGATCACAATCTGTGGATTCTATATGATTAGAAAGGTTCAAAATGTATGTAAAACATCACAGCACAATTGAAAAACATATGGCACATGGAAACCAAACGAGGGTGGTCTATGATGATAGGTGGGATGGGCTGAGAGTGGCTGAGGGGTGGGGTTAAAGAGTTTATGTTTGGTAATGTATTATTGTTATGTGATTGCTTTATGTAAAAGTACCATGTATGCAAAATTTATGTATATGTAGCAAAAAAGCTGTAAAAAACAAACAAGATATGTGTCCTCTGAAGAGGGTTGTGGATGGGTAAAAAATAAATACATATAATATAAATAATGCTGCTGCAGACTGTGGGATATCCTAAGAGAGAGAGAGTAGTGAGGGATGGGGGAGAGAGATGGAGAGAGATGAGGGACAGAAGAGGGAAAGGGAACGGGGACAATAAGCGCTCCATCTCATCATCATTGTATTTCCTATATGTTGTTTTATTAATCATAGACAATGATAACTTTATTTGTAAAGTGCTTTTCAAACATTCCGCTCAAATGCTTAATAATTGGTTGGTATGGTATCTCAGCACAGCAGTAGGTATCAGATCTAAAGCAACACTTACAGTAAATGTGGTGAGACACATATTTAAAGAATCCCCAAAACGCAGAGGCCAACTCAAACAGGTTGCGATGGAGGAAAACCAGTGCTAATACAAAGTAGTTTTATCCTTTGGTTTCCATATTTCCTTCATCCTGTTCTTCCCATAATCTGTGTTTACCCAGACTATAATCTTTTGATTTAGTTTACTTTGGTTTCCTCTCCCACTGAACTAGAGTGGTCTTGAAAACTCACATCAGATGATGGATTTCATCTGCAACAGATACAGTATAGGCCTAGACTAGAGAGAGAAGTGGAAAATAATGTGTGTTCAACTCAGTATTGAGCTAGAGGGACATAGTGTACTGTAGGCTTTTATTACCATACCTTAACCGGACTGGCTAGAAACGTACCAGTCAAGGAACCAGCACAGCCAGTGGGCATTGGGGAAACCCAGCCACAAGACGCTGCTTGTCCTTTTCTTTCTGTTCTTTTTACAGTAACGTACAGATGGTCTGGTCCTCCAGTACAGTCAGATTTGATGTTCGTTATGGAGCCCCACAGGACTGTCTATCACCAGAAGAAGAAACAGAAACAGGTTGAGACTGACAGGTCTAAACCTTCTGCTCCTCTACTGTTACGTAATATTGCGTTTCAATATGCCACATAGCAGGGAGTCTTTGTTTATACCTTTGGAAATAAAATACAGATTTGTATCAACAACGTCTGCTACAGCACCCCCCTGCTTGGACAGCCATCCAGAGTCACAAAACTGGTTTTGTTTGTCGGCCCATTTGGTCTTCCAATCCCAAGCCAGAGCAGAGTTGGCAAACCAACCAATCAATGGGAGATCTGTCATGCCGTCCAACCAATCAGAAAGGAGGGATGGCCCAGTTTTGTGCTCCTAAATTATGAGGTAATGTATGGAAGGGGGGATGGAGAGGAGGGGGTTTAAAGTAAGAAACATAAAACATGTTCTGAGAGATGCTGAAACCTTCTCAAGCTCAACACCACATCTATCCCTCTCCCTCCTTTCCCCACTAGGATAAAGTAACAAAAATGGTCGGGCACGGAGACAGCACAGACCAAGTCCCAGCCCAGCCTGCCCATATGGTTCATATTGAAGAAAAGTACATCGGCATGCACTGTTTGTTACATGACCATTCAACGGGAAAAGATTATCAAATGAAAAGGGTTCACTATTATGTGGAAACCATAGAATCAGGAGCTGGGCATATGGTTGGAGTGGTTCCTGATGATGATGATGGCTATGATGGTGATGATGATGTTATGGTGGTGATGGTGGTGATAATGACAATTACGATGACAAAGGTGATTACTATGACAGTTATGACGACAACAATGCATTGCAGACCTAGTAACGATGGTATCGAAGTGTAGTTTCTCAAAGCAAAGCCCTGGAACATGCAGATCCACTGGCACAGATTCACTCATTAAGTCCTATGTTTCTCTCTCACTGTCTCACTCCCCGGCCCTCCGAGCCCCTTCCCTCTGCAGCTGCACACGGTCTCCTGTTCCACGGAATGTCTTCCCTCTTCCACGGCACATGTTTTCTGTCTGCTCCCGGGTTGAACGGCTGTCACAACAGCATGTAAACACAGTCCTCAAGCACACGGGATGAGGAGCGCGATCACAGCGCTCCCATTGATTATCACTGAGACAGAAGAGAGTCCAGGTGGGAAGAGCAGGAGCTTCTGGAAGCTTTTCCGACAGAGCGGAACCAACTGGAACTTGGCCTCAGCTCACACACTAGACTCGAGGACATGCAGCCTGTGTGCTAAATTAAAGCTATCACGCAGAGCATGAGTGTGAGACAAAGAGCCAGAGAGAGCGACCTAGACAGACAGAGAGAGAGAGGGAAGAGAGGGAGAGACTAAGAGCTGTGATGTCAGAGGGAGAGAGGACACTGTGATGTCACAAAGAAATATAGAACCTTAACATTGTAACAAAACATGTCACAAAAAAACGAAATAGGGCCCTAAAACAATTGTCACCAAGGGAGAAATAAGAATAGATTTAATTTGTATAGCACTTTTCATTACAGCAAGAATCTCAAATACAACAAAACAAAAAATGTCCGTTAGCCAATTGACAGTTATGGATGGAAGATCTTCCACAGAAGCAGGAACAAGTCCAACAGGCCACTCTCCATGCGCACCTTCCTCACCCACACTGTCCACGTCTCTTCCGACTGAGGCCCAGATGAAGGTTTGAGCAGGGGGGAAACCAGTCGTGTACTTAAGTCGTTTTTTGGGGGTATCTGTACTTCACTATTTCTATTTTTGACAACTTTTACTTTACTACTGTACTTTACTTTCCTAAATAAAATAATGTACTTTTAACTCCATACATTTTCCCTGACACCCAAAAACTCGTTACAATTTGAATGCTTAGCAGGACAGGAAGATGGTCCAATTCACACATTTATCAAGAGAACATCCCTGTTCATCCTTACTGATGGACTTACTAAATGCACATGCTTCGCTTGTAAATTATGTCTGAGGGTCTAGCTATCCGTACATTTAAAAAAAACAAGAGAATGGTGCCGTCTGGTTTGCTTAAAATAAGGAAATCAAAATTATTTTGAATTGTACTTTTACTTTTGATTCTTTAGTATATTTTAGCAATTCCATTTACTTTTGATACTTAAATATATTTAAAACCAAATACCTTTAGATTTTTACTCAAGTATTTGACTATTAATATATCTTTACTTTTACACCACTGGGGGAAACGATGGTCAGATCCAGGGGGGGAAACAAGTCATTAGTCAGGTCACCTCTCCCTAGAACCCTGATGTCACAAAGGGAGAACTAAATCAAAGCAAATGTTATTGGTCACATACACATGGTTAGCAGATGTTATTGTGAGTGTAGCGAAATGCTTGTGCTTCTAGTTCCGACAGTGCAGTAATATCTAACAATTCCACAACAACTACCTAATACACAGTAAAGGGATGGAATAACAATATATACATAAAATATATGGATGACGATAGACGGAGGGCCATAGGCAAGATGCGTTTGAGTAGACTGCATTCACAATAAACGTTGCACATGTTGGCTCACTCTGAAATTATATCAATGGCTCATTGTCAACAAAGATTGGCCATAAACCTTAAAACTGTGATGTCATATAGGTCAGAAGATAATCATTAAACTGTTGTCAAAAAGGGAAAAAGGACAACAAAGCTGTGATGTTACAAAGGGAGAAATAACCCAATTGTGTGATGTCATAGAGACAGACAGAGAGAAAACATGTGCAATGTCATGTCACAAAGGGAGAGAGAGAGAGAGCATTGGACATCACTGTGTCCTTTCATTCCCTCAGTGAGCTCAGACTGGATTGATATGTAAGAGGCCCATCATGATCCAGGAAGGATCTGGACCTTACCTGCCTCCCCCAGTCAACAGACACACAACGGCTTGGCTATTGATGGCCAGAGGAGGGTTCACTGGAGAAAAAAAATGCCTCCCTGTGAAAAACAGTTCCTACCCAAAACCACTGAGCTGAGAGCCTTGCTGACAGTGGGATTGGCAGGTCCATGTCCGAAAGTTGAGGTCATGTTTTTCACACTTCTGATGTCAGAAATATTATCGGGATGATACACACACAGCAAATTGACCAGTGTAACCTAGTGTTGATTCTTCAGTGTAACGTTTCTAGTGTTAATTCAAGAGTGAAATTAACACTCAGTGGTATAAAATAACCCGTGTTGGTGTTAATAACCAGTGTTGACTGTGATTGTGTCAGTTCTACTCTGTGCTGAGTAAAACATTCTCATCAAAATCACACCCATCATTATCTTATTTCCCAGCATGCTTTACAGCAACTAGATTTTTTTAGGATAGTTCTTCATATGTGATTTTGCATGTACATTGATTGATTAATCTTATGCTACACACAGATAAATAACATAAATGAGTTACATTTATTGCACCTGTTACTGAAATGGTTGTTCCAGTTTAAATAGTTTAGGTAGTTTCCTTTATCAACGTACATCACGCTGACAGTCATTCTAAATGCAGGTTGCGTATGAATAAAAATTCCAAATGTTGGACGTCCTAACTCGGTCTGGATTCCAATAGGAATTACATATCACTTTGCCAGTCAGCATAATGTGACTTGCAGGCTTGATGTGGCCTGTAAACCAATAGGAATTACATATCACTTTGCCAGCCAGCATAATGAGACTTCCACGCATGATGTGACCTGTAAACCAGGAGGTTCCAAACACCACTGTGTTGGGGTAAAACATGGCCATCAAAGAAAGGCCTTATGATACAAGTAATGTATTGTCATAAATAGTTTAATTTTAAGGATAACATTTACCTACAGTAGGTACTCACTCACAGGGCTGAAAATGAAAGAATTCAATAACCATGTCTCTCTCACTAACAAATATAGTCATAAACTCAGAAAAAAAAGAAACGTCCTCTCACTGTCAACTGCGTTCATTTTCAGCAAACTTAACATGTGTAAATATTTGTATGAACATAAGATTGAACAACTGAGACATAAACTGAACAAGTTCCACAGATATGTGAACAACAGAAATGGAATAATGTGTCCCTGAACAAAGGGGGGGTCAAAATCAAAAGTAACAGTCAGTATCTAGTGTGGCCACCAGCTGCATTAAGTACTGCAGTGCATCTCCTTTTCATGGACTGCACCAGATTTGCCAGTTCTTGCTGTGAGATGTTACCCCACTCTTCCACCAAGGCACCTGCAAGTTCCCGGACATTTCTGTGGGGAATGGCCATAGCCCTCACCCTCCGATCCAACAGGTCCCAGACGTGCTCAATGGAATTGAGATCGGGGCTCTTCGCTGGCCATGGCAGAACCCTGCCATTCCTGTCTTGCAGAAAATCACACACAGAACGAGCAGTATGGCTGGTGGCATTGTCATGCTGGAAGGTCATGTCAGGATGAGCCTGCAGGAAGGGTACCACATGAGGGAGGAGGATGTCTTCCCTGTAACGCACAGCGTTGAGATTGCCTGCAATGACAACAAGCTCAGTCCGATGATGCTGTGACACACCGCCCCAGACCATGACGGACCCTCCACCTCCAAATCAATCCAGCTCAAGAGTACAGGCCTCGGTGTAACGCTCATTCCCTCGACGATAAACACAAATCCGACCATCACCTCTGGTGAGACAAAACCGCGACTAGTCAGTGAAGAGCACTTTTGCCAGTCCTGTCTGTTCCAGCAACGGTGGGTTTGTGCCCAAAGGTGACGTTGTTTCCGGTAATGTCTGGTGAGGACCTGCCTTACAACAGGCCTACAAGCCCTCAGTCTAGCCTCTCTCAGCCTATTACGGACAGTCTGAGCACTGATGAAGGGATTTGTGCATTCCTGGTGTAACCTGGGCAGTTGTTGGTGCCATCCTGTACCTGTCCTGCAGGTGTGATGTTCGGATGTACCGATCCTGTGCAGGTGTTGTTACACGTGGTCTGCCACTGCGAGGACGATCAGCTGTCTGTCCTGTCTCCCTGTAGCGCTGTCTTAGGCGTCTCACAGTACAGACGTTGCAATTTATTGCCCTGGCCACATCTGCAGTCCTCATGCCTACTTGCAGCATGCCTAAGGCACGTTCACGCAGATGAGCAGGGACCCTGGGCATCTTCCTTTTGGTGTTTTTCCAGAGTCAGCAGAAATGCCTCTTTAGTGTCCTAAGTTTTCATAACTGTGACCTTAATTGCCTACCGTCTGTAAGCTATTAGTGTCTTAACGACCGTTCCACAGGTGCATGTTCATTAATTGTTTAGGGTTCATTGAACAAGCATGGGAAACAGTTTTAAAACCCTTTACAATGAAGATCTGTGAAGTTATTTGGATTCTTACGTATTATCTTTTAAAGTCAGGGTCCTGAAAAAGGGACATTTCTTTTTTTGCTGAGTTTGTGTTATTGCATAACACTGAGTATTAATTCCCTAACACTGACAAAGTGTATCAGCGTCAGCACAATTTTAATTTAACACTCAAAAGTGCGGACCTGTATAGACACTAACCCATTGTTGAATTTAACACTGTCGGTGTTCATTTAACACTGGATAATTTGCTGTGCAATGTCAATCGCTCTGCTAATGGCAGAGAGGATGTTATGGAAAGAAAGGCAAGCAAATATGTATGTTTTGAGGCATCCTGTAGGGACAGATACATCAATAGATAAAAGCAAGCGGTGGTCTCTAATTTCAGAGGTTAAAATAATATTTACAACATTGTGACTGCAGGAGAGGTAAAAACTTGCAGTGCCAATGGATAGAGTACCAATTCCAAGCTAAAACCTAATGTATCGAAGGAGCAAAGGGTGGTCAGTTAACCATGGTCACATCATGTGTAACACTGTCTAAGACCAGAAGACGTTAGTTCCCCAAGCCAATGCCGAGGCTTTACCCCAGCGTGCTAACACAGTCCTGAAGTACGTAGACGACCCAGGTTCAGCAGCCAGTCACACGCACGGCATCTTAACCATCTCTTCTCATCTAATCTATCTTTGGTGCATTAGCTGCCAGTGTATCCACCACGGCATCTTAACCATCTCTTCTCATCTAATCTGTCTTTGGTGCATTAGCTGCCAGTGTATCCACCACGGCATCTTAACCATCTCTTCTCATCTAATCTATCTTTGGTGCATTAGCTGCCAGTGTATCCACCACGGCATGTTGTTTTGAAAGGAAATGTCTCTTTTACTTTTTCTATACTAACTCTGTTAGGCGGTCTTGTATCAGAGCTAAACCCCTACGTTTAAGATGAACAACTGACAAACACAAACATCTGTCTGGTATAAATCACTAGAAAAGTGTTACCTCACCAGCCACTAGGCCTCTGAGTGACAGAGAGAAGCACCGGGGCAGCATCCCGGAGGACGAGAGGGGAATTTAATCATCATAAAGAGCTATAAATTGCTTTTTAACGGCCAAAACATAACGTTTAAGGAGAATGAGGACCTCTGGAACGAGAGGCAGGGGAGAGGAAAAAGAGTCGTTGACTCTCGGAGGCAAACAGTGGCTGATATCGTGTTGTTACATAAATACACTGTCAATGTGAATGCGAGATGAAATACATATGTTTTCAATTTGGAATATAGGAAAGAAGATCAAAGCTCACCTTTAAAGGTCACTGTGCTCACATTAGCAGATAGAACACATGCAGTAGTGGCTGTACATCACTCTCTGTCTCAAGCACTGGGGGGGTCCATACAAGTGTACTGCAAGAACTCATCTATCAATGTGGTGTCAATGAGGAGAATATAGCCTGCATGTTTCTAAATGGTATAAGGGCACTATTTGTGCCATGTCAGAATAGAATAGCACCACATGGCCTCTGTCTGGGGTTCAGACCTTCTACTTGCATGGTCAGAGGGTCTACCCACACTTTGTCCTTTTCAACTCAATGGAAAAGATAAAGATTTGAGATGGGTAAACTGGTCCTGGCCTAAGGATCTAAGACAGACAGACCCTGGTGATGACTTCAAGAGCTCTATCAGCCAATGACCTCGCTCTCACCCTGAGACCGCTGGTCTGCTGGTGAGGCACGTGGGCCGAAAAGAGAGTAGTAATCCAGCCACGTGCCGCTCTCCTTCTCCCTCTCCCTCTTTCAGTCTTTCTCTCACTCCCAAAAAACACGCTGGAGACATTAGAAGGCCTGCATCAGACGGGAGGGAGAAAGCAAAGTCATAAAATAAACAAATAAACCATGGGGAGAGAAGGAGAAAGAGTGATAAAGTGAGAGGAAAGAGGGAGATAAAGAGGGAGAAATAAGGGGAGCGAGAGAGAAAGAGGGAAGTGAGAGAGAGACTGGTAAAGAGAGGAATAAAATACCCTATGCTTCTATTTTGCACTGAAAAGTGAGAAGATGAAACTCAGACGTATGTTCTGTTCTCTGTAACCGTCTACACATGGTCATCAGTCATCTATGGTCTTCACTCTGTGACCAATAACAATTAGCCAATCGCTCTTCAATTACCATTTTATAAGTGGTCAACAGCAGTCCCTGACAAGACCGCAAGTTTTAAACACTGTTCTTTCTGCGACCATCAGCAGTTTCTCTTGAGCGTTGTGCAGGACCGTTAGAGTTCAGGCTAAGAAGGTCATCTGTGAGTTCGTAAATCAGCCAGGTTTTATAAGACACACTGAACAGTCGGTCCTGACACCCTGGAATGAGCGGCAACCTGATTGAGCAACCAACATTTGTTGAAAGCTGTAACTCCCCTCAATGTATTCTGAACATTTCAAGACTCTAGGACCAAGACAATTCTAAATAACTTCTGAAGTTTCATAATTGTATGTTTGTTAATTAATGGGAAAATATGGTCATTTTTTAAAATTTCCTGAAAAGTTTTTGTTTTGACAATAATAGATTTTCATCCGACAGCGACAATGATGCTCCGTGTGCATGCCTGACTCAATGTTTCCTGCTGTGTTCTGTGTTCCATTCATCAGTGGACCAGGCCTCAGCTATCTGGGCACATGTGGGTGATGGAGGAGTTGGGTTGGCTGGATATATCTTCAGTCCGTCAGGGAAGTAAGTCCCGTGGGCACACAACAATTCTATTAAGTTCCTACAAACAGTTTAATAGTGAACCAGTACCTGAGGAAACATTGATCAACAGGCTAATTAATCTCTAATACGTTTTGGAGGGCCTCCATGCCAAATGTTTTCCCCCCTCTAGAGATGCCAGGACAGGAAGCAACATTTCAGTATCCATGTCTGGGGAAGATACTGTCATAAAAAACACAATTAACTTCTTATGGCTGCAGGGGCAGTATTGAGTAGCTTGGATGAAAGGTGCACAGAGGTGCACAGAGGTGCCCAGAGTAAACGGCCTGGTCCTCAGTCATAGTTGCTAATATATGCATAGTATTATTAGTATTGGATAGAAAACACTCTGAAGTTTCTAAAACTGTTTGAATTATGTCTGTGAGTATAACAGAACTCATATGGCAGGCAAAAACCTGAGAAGTTCCACTTCCTGTTTGGATTCTTTCTGAGGCTGGTAGATTTTCAACCAAGCTCCCATTGAAATTACAGCGAGATATGGATGAGTTTTCACTTCCTATGGCTTCCACTAGATGTCAACAGTCAATAGAACTTCGTCTGATGACTCTACTGTGAAGGGGGGCCGAAGGAGACAGGAATGAGTCACCACTGCCATGAGGCGACCATGCTTTGACCACGCGCGTTCACGTGAGAGGCAGCTCCGTTCCACCGGTCATCTGAAGTCAATATAATTCCCTGGTTGGAACGTTATTCAAGATGTATGTTAACAACATTCTAAAGACTGATTCAATACATCGTTTGACATGTTTCTACTGACTGTTACGGAACTTTTGGACATTTCGTCACGTTTTAGTGAACGCGCTTTGTGACTTTGGAATTGTTTACCAAACGCGCTAACCAAAGTAGCTAATTGGACATAAATAACGGACATTATCGAACAAATCAAGCATTTATTGTGGACCTGGGATTCCTGGGAGTGCATTCTGATGAAGATCATCAAAGGTAAGGAAACATTTATCATGTAATTTCTGGTTTCTGTTGACTCCAACATGGCGGCTAATTTGACTCTTGTTCTGAGCTCCGTCTCAGATTATTGCATGGTTTGCTTTTTCCCTAAAGTTTTTTTTTTTTTAAATCTGACAGCGGTTGCATTAAGGAGAGGTATATCTATAATTCCATGTGTATAACTTGTATTATCATCTACATTTATGATGAGTATTTCTGTTGAAACGATGTGGCTATGCACTATCACTGGATGTTTTTGGAACTAGTGAATGTAACACGCCAATGTAAACTCAGATTTTTTTATATAAATATGAACTTTATCAAACAAAACATGCATGTATTGTGTAACATGAAGTCCTATGAGTGTCATCTGAAGATCATCAAAGGTTAGTGATTAATTTTAGCTATATTTCTGCTTTTTGTGACTGCTATCTTTCGCTGGAAAAATGGCTGTGCTTATTGTGGTTTGGTGTGACCTAACATAATCGTTTGTGGTGCTTTCGCTGAAAAGCATATTTGAAATCGGACACTTTGGTGGGATTAACAACAAGATTACCTTTAAAATGGTATAAGAAACTTGTATGTCTGAGGAATTTTAATTATGAGATTTCTGTTGTTTTGAATTTGGCGCCCTGCACTTTCACTGGCTGTTGTCATATCATCCCGTTACCGGGATTGCAGTCTCTATGAAATGCACAGAAAATACACAAAGATATTAACCCATAAAAATTAGGTTGTAAAGCGTGGAGATTCGTTTGATAGGTTTGAAAACATATACCCTGCATACCCTACATGGACTCAGATATTACACAGATCTAGGATCAGCTTACCCTGTCCAAACCCTAACCATAACGGGGGGAAACAAACCGGGCCTTAATCAAGGTCCAGGGTAAGAAGGTGTCTTTTCAAAAGGCAAATATTCAAAACAATTTACCGCAGAAAACATGGTCATTAATTACAATGAGCATAATCCAGGGTCAACTTCATCCTACTTGTATGGAGGCATCACTCTCAGACCTACTGTACACACACAGACAGGGCCCCCCAGTGGTAGCACAGAGAATATACATTTTCCCATTATAACTTCTGATCACATACAAGGTTCAAAGTCCAGATTGATTCTCGTTGCTTCCTGACAAATAGTGGGCTGGACCAAAATTGCCACTGTATTCTGAATGACTATGGGGGTTTCCACATGAATGGGTAATGCTTGGCTTTGTTATGGGAATAGGATTTGTTATGGGAACTCATGCTCTGGAATAAGCTGTCTGTCACCACATTGCTCCAACACAACCACCTCCTGAGCCCCAACTCTCCCCAGAAGGATGGTCTGTGGGTGCCAACCCTAACATGAACTAAAAGCTTGAGTAATCCCTGGGCCTGTGGGACAGGCCCCAGCCAGAACAATCTCTCACTGAAACCATGACCTAACATCTCTCGTCTTTCCGCATACTGTTGTATTGAGCAACACAGATCTTTCATTGCTTTTGACCATAATGAGGAAAACAATGTGGATGATGTGAGGATAGTGGGCAAATTAGAAGAGAAGACTGACACTGCAAAGGGGTTAAGACGATAAGAACAAGTCTCTCATTAAGACCTTGGTTAAGAACTTGATTCTCAGCATCTCCCATGTGTACTATTACTGAGGGGAAAAGACAGCTGACAGACAATGGAGTGAATTACAATTATAATCTGTTATGTGTTTATATTCATTATGTTGACATAAAATTAGATTGCGGTTTAACAATTGGATAAATTGTAGATCAATCTGCCAGTAATAAGCAATTATGCAACTTCTTAGAAGTTAGCTGTTGCTATGTCGAATAGAGAAACACAATAGCATAATGGCAGAATGCACAACAGTGAGAGAAAAATAGAGAGAGAGAGAGAGAGAGAAGCAAAGAGAGAGAGACGCAAAGAGAGAGAGAGAGACAGAGAGACAGAAAGAGAGAGAGAGCGAGAAGCAGAGAGAGGAAGTGACAGATAAGAGCCATGCAGGAGGCCTTGCTGAGCCTGTAAAACTCCTCCTAAGTTGAGGTTCTAGAATGCATTGCAGCTCCATGGGGTTTCCAGTGAGCTTGTGTCCTTCTCACGCACCCCTCTGTCTGCTCCCTCAGACCCAGTTACTGTAGGGTCCATGCTATCCACGATCCTTGGGATGCCCCTACCCCATTGAAGTTTACATTTTAAATGGGTAAGGGCTAAGGTTAGAGTAAGGGTTAATGTTAAGTTTTAGGTTAAGGACCTCCCAAGGATCCTGGAAAGCACTGACCGTCACTTTAGTGTCCACTACCCAGCTGCAGCAGATATGCTCATATTCCAGACAGGATGACAGACTAAGGAACTGTGATGTTCTGTTGGTTATGTCCTGTGAGTTAGGGTCAGGGGTTAAGGACTGTGGATCATATGAGAGGATCATGTCCTCTGGCGTCACTGTGCCTGCTGAAGCTGGGTGGGTAAAAGACCTACACAGATCTAGGATCAGTTTACCCTATCCGACATTGACCATAGATCATTGTAGGGGCTGGATTCAATCTGTAGTGCCAAAGATCAGCGTTGTAGCGTGGTTGTAATGTAAAGGTCGTTTTTGATCAATCACACTATAATGCTGATCTTCGGCACTACGGATTGAATCCATCCCTTGGTCAGTGTTTAGGGGCACTGCTAGCCAGTCCCACCCCGCGTGGCTGTGTGTGTTTTTGGTCTGTCTGTGATGTTTCAGGCTGACAGAGAACCAGGGATCACCCACAGTGACTGTAGCCAGAGAACAGAGCCCAGACTGAGCCATCTGGAGGAGCTCACAGTGTGTTTAGTCAGACTAATGATGTAAACACACACAACCTCACACACACTGTCGTCATGGAGAAGTCCCACAGGGATGACAGGTGTAGTGGAGCGGTCTAGCTGTGTGTGTGTGTGTGCCTAAGGCAGGGCGGGGAAGGCATAATGTCTACAACTGTTATTAAGTCATCTGCGTTCCATGCATCTGATCCAAGGTGAGTCACTATCCATATAGCCAAGTTTTGAGGTCTTCATGACAATATTGTGCTATTATCACACTTTTTCTCTTCGTATGTTTTCCTGAGTTTTGTTGTTTGGAGGCTGTATGCTCATAAATTATGTGAACAGTAAATTGTCATTAGCAGGGAAAGGGACTTGGGCTAAAGGCAAATAACTTCCAAATGACACTCACATGGCTAAACCATTTCCAAATGCGGGGGTGAACCATGATAATCCAGTTTGGAAACTACCCATCCCCATATGGACCCCCCTTCTCTTTATGGTTCTGTCTTACCTCCTCTCTCAGTGCCCAAAATGAAATAACAACACAAAGCAAGTATCCCTGGATCGTGATCGATTACATTGTTTTTTGGACAATCAAAACGATCCCCCAGAGAGAGTGACATAGTAGACTGTGTGGATCTGTGCTCGTTTGGTTGGGTCTTCGTTCACCACCACCCTGCGGTGTTGGTGACATTAGGCGGATAAGGCCTATGGCTGTTCCAGAGCGGGACACTCTGTGCCCTGAGGTGAGCTGCCACAATGCATCAGTCACTAACCTTTAACAGATTAAGACATTACAAGACATCTCTCTGACACTAACACTTATACACATTGACTGACCCAACAAACATAATGCCCAAAATTCCATAGAGGTTCCACCAAAGTACAGACCATACATTTGGCATGCATTGTGGTGAGTGTAAGTGTGACCACATGTCACATACAACCATGCTGAAGATAGGAGTGCCCTGGTAATGGCAGTGTGTGTGTGTGACGCAGGTTGACTACTGGCACACACTCTTAGTAACAGTCCTGGCCTAATCCACAGACCACAGCTCCTAATGCTAATCTGTTCTTTGGATTACAGCAGAGAGGCTAAACACCTAGCCTATCAGTGCTCATCAACCCATCATTGCAAATAGTGGCTCAATAAATTAACAGAGCATATACACTGGGTGGCTCAAGCCTTTGAATGCTGATTGGCTGACAGCAGTGGTATATCAGACCATATACCACGGGAATGACAAAACATGTATTTTTACTGCTCTAATTACATTAGTAACCAGTTCACAATAGCAATAAGGCATCTTGGGGGTTTGTGATATATGGCCAATATACCACAGCTAAGGGCTGTGTCCAGGCACTCCGTGTTGCATCGTGGTTAGGAACAACCATTAGCTGTGGTATATTGGCCATATACCTCACGCCCTCCGGCCTCTTTGCTTAAGTATACACTGAGTGTACAAAACATTAAGAACACCTTCGTAATATTGAGTTGCACACTCTTTTGCCCTCAGAACAGCCTCAATTCGTTAAGGCATGGACTCTACAAGGTGTCGAAAGCGTTCCACAGGGATGCTGGCCCATGTTGACTCCAATGCTTCCAACAGTTGTGTCAAGTTAGCCTTTGGGTGGTGGACCATTCTTGATACACACGGGAAACTGTTGAGCGTGAAAAACCCAGCAGCGTTGCAGTTCTTGACACACGCAAATCGGTGCGCCTGTCACCTACTACCATATCCCGTTCAAAGGCACTTAAATCTTTTGTTTTGCCCATTCACCCTCTGAAATGGCACACATACACAATCCATGTCTTAATTGTCTCAAGGCTGATTGAAGTGGAATTAACATGTGAAATCAATAAGGAATTATAGCTTTCACATGATCTGTCTATGTCATGGAAAGAATAGGTGTTCCTAATGTTTTGTACACTTAGTTTATACACATCCATACATGACACAGGAGCTGGACAGAAAAAGGAACAAGTTCAATGTTTACTGCTCCTAAAAGTGATCTTACTTGAAACCCTCAGTGAAACTGTAACCAAACCACGTTCCCACAGACCTTATGAAAAAATATGAGCAATCCTTGACACGAGTTAAGTTCTTGAACCAAGCATGTCGACAGGTGACTTCTGTAACAAACATAGCATGAATAATAATTTCGTATAAAACGTGTATTTTTATTTATTGCTTCATTTTATTATTTATTTTTTAAGAATAAACATTGACATAACTGCAAGTAGTAATGTAATATTTGTTTAAATATCCACCAGTGCTTACGTAAAAAAAAACATTTTTTTTTTTTGTACAACAAAACATGTCAACATTTCAAGCACATTCCGTTGACACTCTAGTGTAAAGAACATACCATAACACTCCGAAAGTATTTACATCACAGCGTTCTGGATCCATCCCATTGGCTATGAGTCCCGATGAAGGAAGAGAATGTTGAGAAAACCAGTTTATGCACACGAGAACATGTATATAAAAATGAACACACAGATTGAAAAGGCATGAATATATCATAAGTGGAAGGTAAGCTTGTGCTTAACCACAGTAACCCGTGTTCTCGCTTGTGTGGAGCCATACAGAGGCCTGAGAGAAAAGGACAGGACAACATGAAATGTAAACCTAAATCAGGAAATATCTTACATGTCTGTGGCCACATCTCAAATGGACCCTTTACCCTATATAGTGCACTACTTTAGGCAAGTAGTGCACTATAGGGAATATATTGCCATTTGAGTTCGATCTGTGTATTCTTATAATTTCCTATTACTATTCACAGTCAAGACAAATGTGGAAAAGTAAACCTATAGCATGAAGAGATGTAACTATGAGGATTCACTGTAAACCAGTCCTCCTCATGTGAAATACTTACAGGGTAAAGCAAGGATGATGTCCAAACTAGTTGTTACAGAATGGACCATTTTGAAGTTTCTGGTTAATTTTTATTTGATTTGAAAGCTGCTGAGTTTGCTTATCCACAGAGCACATGTTGTTTATGCATGTACATTTTATATAATTTTTTGAATGTTTTCTAACACATATCTGGAAACAGACTGCCTGATCAAATCCTTGGTTTGCTTTTTTCCCCTTGAAGATTGTTTCCATTCTAAATGTGTTTTCACTTAGATTTTGGTCCTTCAACAAAATCTCTCCCCCTCACCCTCCCTCCCTCCCTCCCCCTCACCCTCACCCTCCCTCCCCCTCTCTCTCTTAATACTTTTTTTCCTATAGAAAACAAACTCCAACTGCTTCCTGATGTAGAGTGAGAGAGTGAGGGATAGAGAAGGAGGGAAAGAAGAGGGGAAAATTTATTGCAGCTGAACAAAAATTGAAGATTCACCCTCCATTTGTCCACTTTTCTTAAAATGTCAAAGTACACCCTATTCCCAATATAGTGCACTACTTTATATAGTGCACTACTTTTCAGCAGAGCCATAGAGGGCTGAGATTTAAGATCTGCCCACAGAGTGCATCCAACTAGCTTCTCCCAACTTCAGGAGAACACTACCTAGGCTTACTACTAGCCAGAAACTCAGACAACAGAGATCCCATAGCACCCAGAACAGCACAGACACTGGCCAGTCAACTGAGCTCAATCTCCAACAACCTCCAGCTGGGTATATAACAAGGGCACACAGCTCTGGTCCAGAGGGCAACAATATCTGCTGCTTTTAGTCCCTGCAGAAGTTGCCAGAGGGCCTGAGTTGCCAGAGGGCCTGAGTTGCCAGAGGGCCTGAGTTGCCTGAGGTCCTGAGTTGTGCACCCCTGGTATAGACCATCCCTTTAAGAAAAGTCTCTAGTTCATACAGTCTTTAACCATAACAGTCCATACAACACATCAGCAGAAACAGTGATAATCACACCTTACAATACCTATCCAACATTCCAATGGGATAAATATTTACACTTTCACAGTGCTACATTCTTCCATCAACAACTGGGTGACATATGACATTAAATGCAAATGTAATACTCTATCAGGTCTTATCTGCTACCTAAAGAACGGGTATCCTAGAGAGCATTGCATTTTGTTTGTCATCATTTCAAGTAACGAATATGATTCCAGATGGAGGGAGGCCGGTCTTCCCCCAAAGGAAGACATCCAATGAGCAGCAGATATGCCCACAGCCACCACACCCATTCCAGCAGAGCTCACCCAATCGAGAGAAGGCACTGACAAAGGAGGACGAGCAGGGCGGGGAAAGAGCAAAGTTAAGGATAAGGTACCTTGTTGTCCAGCATACAGCTGAGTGTCCCATACAGGTCTACGTGGACGCGCTCTCTCTGCGTTTATCAAGGGTGCTCTGTCTGCGTGTATCCAGGGTGCTCTGTCTGCGTGTATCCAGGGCACTGTGGAAGACAAACAAACACACACGGATTAGACTGGGCAGTGTGGGTAATAGGCAGCAGAGATCTGGCACTAACTGTACCATGCAAATCCAAGCAACTCAATACACACACAGACCAGACAAGACATACACATACACCTGCACCCATACATTCGCACACGATTCCACTAATACGACTAATTAGTGATGGCATGCCAAATCACCACGCTCACGCAACCCAATACCTCACACTGCTTTTCTCTCCCTCACACAGACATATGCTGCCAGTCACATTGAGACCAAACACAGTGACTGTCTGTATCCACTAATGTGGCCTGTCTCTCTGGGGCAGACATAGCTGGTTAGATGTGTCTGGGAGCCAAATGTCTCTTTCCCTTGGCATTGTATTCCCAGCCTTCATCCTTTTCTGTTTCTAAAGTCTGATTTGCGCGCTCAGATCTCAAGTTAGACCTGAATAAATGATTGGAGCCACACTAACGTTTGATGCTGCCGCACAAAGTCTGCAAACTGCCGGTCCTTCGCATAGAGTTCGATGATACGTATCCGGTCCTGGATTTCCTGTGGAAGAAGAGTGGGCGGGGTTAACAGGCTGAGAAAGGTTACATGATAGACAGACGGACATTTTGTCCAATCGGTACAGTAGGTCTATATCCAGACTAGAGGTCGACCGATTAATCGGAATGGCCGATTAATTAGGGCCGATTTCAAGTTTTCATAACAATCGGAAATCGGTATTTTTGCACACCGATTTGGCCGATTTATATTTTTTAACACCTTTATTTAACTAGGCAAGTCAGTTAAGAACACATTCTTATTTTCAATGACAGCCTAGGAACAGTGGGTTAACTGCCTTGGTCAGGGGCAGAACGACAGATTTTTACCTTGTCAGCTCGGGGATTCAATCTTGCAACCTTACGGTTAACTAATCCAACGCTCTAACCACCTCCCTCTCATTGCACTCCATGAGGAGCCTGCCTGTTACGCGAATGCAGTAAGAAGCCAAGGTAAGTTGCTAGCTAGCATTAAACTTATCTTATAAAAAACAATCAATCAATCATAATCACTAGTTAACTACACATGGTTGATGATATTACTAGTTTATCTAGCGTGTCCTGCGTTGCATATAATCGATGCGGTGCGCATTCACGAAAAAGGTACCTAACCATAAACATCAATGCCTTTCTTAAAATCAATACACAAGTATATATTTTTAAACCTGCATATTTAGTTAATATTGCCTGCTAACATGAATTTCTTTGTGTCACTTCTCTTGCATCAGAGTCAGGGTATATGCAGCAGTTTGGGCCGCCTGGCTCGTTGCGAACTGTGTGAAGACTATTTCTTCCTAACAAAGACAGCCAACTTCGCCAAACGGGGGATGATTTAACCAAAGCACATTTGCGAAAAAAAAGCACAATCGTTGCACGACTGTACCTAACCATAAACATCAATGCCTTTCTTAAAATCAATACACAAAAGTATATATTTTTAAACCTGCATATTTAGCTAAAAGAAATCCAGGTTATCAGGCAATATTAACCAGGTGAAATTGTGTCACTTCTCTTGCGTACATTGCACGTAGAGTCAGGGTATATGCAACAGTTTGGGCAGCCTGGCTCGTTGCGAACTAATTTGCCAGAATTTTACGTAATTATGACATAACATTGAAGGTTGTGCAATGTAACAGCAATATTTAGACTTATGGATGACACCCGTTAGATAAAATAGGGAACGGTTCCGTATTTCACTGACAGAATAAATGTTTTGTTTTCGAGATGATAGTTTCCGGATTCGACCATATTAATGACATAAGGCTCGTATTTCTGTGTGTTATTATGTTATAATTAAGTCTATGATTTGATAGAGTAGTCTGACTGAGCGATGGTATGCACCAGCACGCTCGTAAGCATTCATTCAAACAGCACTTTCGTGCGTTTTGCCAGCAGCTCTGCTGTTTATGACTTCAAGCCTATCAACTCCCGAGATTAGGCTGGTGTAACCGATGTGAAATGGCTAGCTAGTTAGCGGGGTGCACGCTAATAGCGTTTCAAACGTCACTCGCTCTGAGACTTGGAGTAGTTGTTCCCCTTGCTCTGCATGGGTAATGCTGCTTCGAGGGTGGCTGTTGTCGATGTGTTCCTGGTTCGAGCCCAGGTACGAGCGAGGAGAGGGACGGAAGCTATACTGTTACACTGGCAATACTAAAGTGCCTATAAGAACATCCAATAGTCAAAGGTATATGAAATACAAATGGTATAGAGAGAAATAGTCCTATAATTCCTGTAATAACTACGACCTAAAACTTCTTACCTGGGAATATTGAAGACTCATGTTAAAAGGAACCACCAGCTTTCATATGTTCTCATGTTCTGAGCAAGGAACTTAAACGTTAGCTTTCTTACATGGCACATATTGCACTTTTACTTTCTTCTCCAACACTTTGTTTTTGCATTATCTAAACCAAATTGAACATGTTTCAGTATTTATTTGAGGCTAAATTTATTTTATTGATGTATTATATTAAGTAAAAATAAGTGTTCATTCAGTATTGTTGTAATTGTCATTTTTACAACAACAACAAAAAAATATATATATTTTTTTAAATCAGCTGATTAAGGAGAAGTCTATCTTTAATTTTGTGAATAACATTTGTATCTTTTATCTTTTATGAGTATTTCTGGGATTTCTGTGGCTATCTGCAAGATCACCGGATGTTTTGGAATCAAAACATTACTGCACGTAACACGCCAATGTAAACTGAGATTTTTGGATATAAATATGCACATTATCGAACAAAACATACATGTATTGTGTAACATGATGTCCTATGAGTGTCATCTGATGAAGATCATCAAAGGTTAGTGATTAATTCTATCTATATTTCTGCTTTTTGTGACTCCTATCTTTGGCTGGAAAATGGCTGTTATTTTTTTTACTTGGCTCTGAACTAACATAATCATATGTTGTGCTTTCGCTGTAAAGCCTTTTTGAAATCGTACATGATGGGTAGATTAACAAGATGTTTATCTTTCATTTCCTGTATTGGACTTGTTAATGTGTGAAAGTTACATATTTAAAAAAAATATTTTTGAATTTCCCGTGCTGCCTTTTCAGCGGAATGTTGTCGAGGGGTTCCGCTAGCGGAACACCTGCGCTAGAAAGGTTAATCGTATCGGCTTTTTTTGGTCCTCCAATAATCGGTATCGGCATTGAAAAATCATAATCGGTCGACCTCTAATCCAGACAGTACAGATTAGATTAAGGAATTTAAAGATACGTATGAGAAAATTAGTAGGTAAATATGGAACGGGATCCCACACATTGGCTTCCACCCCACCAGCCTACACACAGACACACACCTCCTTGGTCAGTTCGCTGTTCTCGTAGATGTGGCGTATCTCCTCACTGCTGAAGTCTGTGGAGGCCTCGGCGCTGGCACTGCTGTAGACCGGAGCCTCTGGGTAGCGACGGTAGTAGTGGCTGTAGCCAGTCGTGGCCTCACTCTCATACATGGGGTTGTATTTAGTGGCCCTCTCTAGAGACGGGATACTCTCCCCTCGCCTGGGGGACAGAGAGAGAGATCTGAGCTTAGTCTGCTAGTAGGAGAGAAGAGACCGACAAATACATCTGTCTGGTAATTGTAAAAGGGACTAAACCCTTTGTGTAAGTGAGAGTAGGTTGGAGGGCCGTGGGGAAGAGGACGTTGTATATTTGAAAGGGTTAAGATTAAATCAGTCCCCAAAGAGAATAGATGAGGGAGAGAGAAAGGAGTCACTATAGAAGTCTTCTAAAATAATCATCTCTGATCAAGGCTTAAATAGGGGATGTCTTTTTACAGTAAATATATTTAGACAGGTTAAGTCTATAGTAGTATTTACTACTAACATATCACCTGTAAACTGCTGTACTGTACTGACCAGGGATACAGTATATATAAAGGTCTCTGGCCTTCTGACAGTGTTAGAGACACCTACAGTTTGTTCAGCTCCTAAAGCACACGCAGTCACGTACACGTACCAACACACGTACTGTACACACACAACTCTAAATGTTTATATGACTGGATGGCAGTCACTATCCAATAGGTGATGTACCCGCCATCTGAGAGGCTATGACAAAGAAGGAGTGGTGTGTGTTGACTCACCGTATGGGGTCCTCGGTCTCATCCTTATCGTACTGATCCCGTAGTGTCCTCGCCAGGAAGAAGATCACACCAGATGCCACCAATAGGAAACCTGCTACAGAGGCTATCGCTATGCCGACCACCAGAGGTTCTGACACATACTCCTCACAGTGTTCTCCACGGTACCACCAGTTCTCCCCTACACGACATCTAGAACCATAAGGAACAACTGTTAGTACCACACATACACACAATTCTCAACATAATGACACCTAGAATCATAAGAAACAACTGTTAGCGCAACGCAATAACAGAACACACACTGAAGTCAATCAATGCACAAGAAAAGTTCATTTAGTGTAAGTGTTTATTTCTTGTTTGTGGGAACCGGGATTAAACGTTCCATGGAGGGTGTGAACTTCCTGGTTGGCCGTGTTGAGGTCAACAACATCTGGAGTGTTTGTTTTATGATGGTGGGTGTGAAACAGCTTCACACATGTTGGCAGACACATCTGCTTATACATACTGCATTTCCATGATGTTGTTTCTGAGACGGCTTTACAGTACGGACATTTATTGGAATTGTGCATTGGTCCTTCAAATAAGAGTGGGGTACGTGACATTAAAATTCTATCAATTGTAATGAAATTCACACACACACACACACACACACACACACACACACACACACACACACACACACACACACACACACACACACACACACACACACACACACACACACACACACACACACACACACACACACACACACACACACACCTTCCTACCTGCAGATGGCCCCCTGTCCAGGTATGATGTCACACTTCCCGTCGTTCATACAGAAGTCTGTCTGCAGTTCACAGATGCTCTGACAGGGCAGACCTTCAACGCTGAAGTAGCCAGCATTACACACACACTCTGCCTCGCTAGACCAGCGGTTCACAGAACACTGGGCAAACTCATTACACGCCTGGAACTTACACGGGTTCGCCTGGTCACCTAGCAACAACACACAGGACACAGGTGTCAGGGCATTTCCAGTTGACTCCTGATAAGTGCAGACTCTGTTTAAGTTCACCAGTTCATTGCCGTTCACTAGTTCCAATTCAAATAAATTATTATTATTCTGCATATTTACTTTACGTTTAGTCCCGAATCACAGCATGATATAGTTTCTCCTTGCATGAAAACAGGGGTATAATACAAAAGATGTAAAAGGTAGCATCTGTTCTCTAGTTCACACACCCCTACTCATCAACACCATACAGATGTTGTGTTCCTGGTTTCCAGGGTCTGGCTGGTGAGACTGGCTCTTTGTCTTCCGTCTAGATTAAAACCTACCATGAAGAAGGCTTTCGTGCTGAAATGGGTCGGTTGTGCCATGCGTTTAACTTACAATCCATGTAGATATGCTAATGTTAAGGCATTGTAACTCCCCAAAAAAACCAAAAAAGAGTGGGAATAATTCAGAAACGTGTGTCTCCGGTGAAATATGTGGTAATTGTCAACCTTACCTGACTCGACATCCAGTGAGTACTTGTCAATGGCCAGGTTCATAGTTTGGTAGGCTGTGTTAGCGAAGTCTTCCAGGATCAAGTAGACTGCATTGTTGACGCCGCGGGGCATCGGCCTCCCAAACTTCATCCGGCTGTTGACCACGATACTCCCATTCCGGAAGTTCAGGATCTCCAGATTCTGGAAGTTAGTAAGGTTGGACTGGAGGTAGGGGACCAGCTAGAGAGAGAGAGAGGGGTAGGAGAGAGAGAGAGAGAGAGAGAGAGAGAGAGAGGGGTAGGAGAGAGAGAGAGAGAGAGAGAGAGGGGTAGGAGAGCGAGAGCGAGAGAGAGAGAGCGAGAGCGAGAGATGGGTAGGAGAGAGAGAGAGAGAGCGAGAGAGATGGGTAGGAGAGAGAGCGAGAGAGAGAGAGCGAGAGAAAGATGGGTAGGAGAGAGAGAGATAGGAGAGAGAAAGATGGGTAGGAGAGAGAGAGAGATGGGTAGGAGAGAGAGAGAGAGAGAGAGCGAGAGCGCGAGAGAGAGAGCGTGAGAGAGAGAGAGAGAAAGAGAGAGAGAGAAAGAGAGCGCGAGAGAGAGAGAGAGAGAGAGAGAGAGCGCGAGAGAGAGAGATGGGTAGGAGAGAGAGAGATGGGTAGGAGAGAGAGAGATGGGTAGGAGAGAAAGAGATGGGTAGGAGAGAGAGATGGGTAGGAGAGAGAGAGAGAGAGAGAGATTAGAATTGGCTATCCAAAATGGGGATATGTGGAGAAATCACTTTGCAAACCTATACAGCAATATAACAAAGAGCCCAGAACAAAAAGATATACAAGAAAAATTACAAATCCTTGAATTAGCAGTCAAAGACTATCAGAATCCTGTGGATACCCCAATTACAGAAGAAGAATTATTGGAAAAACTATGCACTCTCCAACCCAAAAAGGCCTGTGGTGCTGATGGTATTTTAAATGAAATGACCAAATATACAGACCACAAATTCAAATTGGCTATACTCAAACTCTTCAACATTATCCTCACTGCAGGTATTTTCCCCGATATTTGGAACCAGGGATTGATCACACCAATCTATAAAAATGGAGACAAATTTGACCCAAATAATTACAGAGGAATTTGCGTTAACAGCAACGTGGGGAAAATTCTCTGCAGTATTATAAATAGCAGACTACATCATTTCCTTGACGAACACAACGTCCTGAGCAGAAGCCAGATTGGATTTCTAAAAAATGATCATATAACAGACCACATTTACACCCTCCACACTCTAATTGATAAACAAGTTAACCAAAACAAAGGCAAAATCTACTCATGTTTTGTAGATTTCAAGAAAGCATTTGATTCAATTTGGCACGAAGGTCTTTTTTATAAACTAATAGAAAGTGGTATTGGAGGGAAAACATGATTTTATTAAATCAATGTACACTAAAAACAAATGTGCGGTTAAAATTGGCAGCAAGCAAACAGACTTCTCTCAGGGGCGGGGAGTGAAACAGGGCTGCCCAATAAGTCCAACATTATTTAACATCTACATTAATGAATTGGCAAAAACATTAGAAGAATCGGCAGCACCTGGTATCACCCTACACAACACTGAAATTAAGTGTCTGCTATATGCAGATGACCTGGTGCTGCTGTCTCCCACTAAAGAGGGGTTACAGCAGCACCTAGATCGTCTTCACAGGTTCTGTCAGACCTGGGCTCTGACCGTTAACCTAAAAAAAACAAATATAATGATATTCCAAAAAAGGTCCGGAAATAAGGATGACAAATATAAATTCTATTTGGACACAGTTCTATTAGAACACACCAAAAACGACACATATCTAGGACTAAATATCAGCAACACAGGTAGCTTTCACATGGCTGTGAATGATCTGAGAGACAAAGCAAGAAGAGCATTCTATGCCATTAAAAGGAACATCAAAATCAAAATTCCAATTAGAATCTGGCTCAAAAGTTTTCAATCAGTTATAGAACCAATTGCTCTATATGGCAGTGAAGTATGGGGTCCACTCTCTAATAATGAATTTACTAAATGGGACAAACATCCAATTGAAATATTGCATGCAGAGTTTTGCAAGACTGTATTGCAAGTACAAAGAAAAACTCCAAATAACGCATGTAGGGCAGAATTGGGCCAATACCCCCTCCTCATTTGAATAGAAAAAAGAGCCATCAAATTTTACAACCATCTAAAAACAAGTGACCCCAAAACATTCTATCACACAGCTCTACAATGTCAAGAGATGAAACCAGAGAAGAGTCCCCTCAGCCAGCTGGTTCTGAGGCTCAGTTCACCAACCCAAACCAACCCCATAGAGCCTCAGGACAGCCCTCAGAAAATCTGGCCCAACCAAATCATCACAAAACAAAAAGAAAAATATATCACCTATTGGAAAGACACCACAAAAAATCAAAGTAAACTTCAATGCTATTTGTCTCTAAACAGACAGTACATGGTGGCAGACTATCTGACCACTGTGACTGATAAAAAACTGAGGAAAACATTGACTAGGTACAGACTCAGTGAGCACAGTCTGGCTATAGAGACCGGTCGTCACAGACAAACCTGGCTGCCCAGAGAGGACAGGCTGTGCTCACTCTGCTCCAGGGGAGAGGTAGAGACAGAGCTGCATTTCCTATTACACTGTGACAAATACTCAGACCTAAGAGAATATTTCTTTCCCAAAATTATAATTCAATACAAAGAATTTGAAACTATAAAAGATGAAGAAAAAATCTAATATTTATTGGGTGAAAAGCCAAAATGCGCAGTTTTGGTAGCCAAATATGTGTCCTCCTGCCACAACCTGAGGGACAGCCAGTGAAAAGTGCAAAGTAATGTTGATAATATTTCCCATCTTGTTTTGTTTTGTCTTTCATACCAGGTCATGTGTCTTCTCAGTCATGTTGAGACTGGTCTACTACTGTTGCTTTAATGTATTGTTGTTCTGATTAATATTGTTGTTGTAGTTGTTGTTAATGGTAATCCCATGTCCACTACTACTATTATTATTGCTGTTGGTCCCACCATTTATTTATATATATTTTGTATATACACTGCTCAAAAAAATAAAGGGAACACTTTAACAACACAATGTAACTCCAAGTCAATCACACTTCTGTGAAATCAAACTGTCCACTTAGGAAGCAACACTGATTGACAATAAATTTCACATGCTGTTGTGCAAATGGAATAGACAACAGGTGGAAATTATAGGCAATTAGCAAGACACCCCCAGTAAAGGAGTGGTTCTGCAGGTGGTGACCACAGACCACTTCTCAGTTCCTATGCTTCCTGGCTGATGTTTTGGTCACCTTTGAATGCTGGCGGTGCTTTCACACTAGTGGTAGCATGAGACGGAGTCTACAACCCACACAAGTGGCTCAGGTAGTGCAGCTCATCCAGGATGGCACATCAATGCGAGCTGTGGCAAGAAGGTTTGCTGTGTCTGTCAGCGTAGTGTCCAAAGCATGGAGGCGCTACCAGGAGACAGGCCAGTACATCAGGAGACGTGGAGGAGGCCGTAGGAGGGCAACAACCCAGCAGCAGGACCGCTACCTCCGCCTTTGTGCAAGGAGGAGCACTGCCAGAGCCCTGCAAAATGGCCTCCAGCAGGCCACAAATGTGCATGTGTCTTCTCAAACGGTCAGAAACAGACTCCATGAGGGTGGTATGAGGGCCCGACGTCCACAGGTGGGGGTTGTGCTTACAGCCCAACACCGTGCAGGACGTTTGGCATTTGCCAGAGAACACCAAGATTGGCAAATTCGCCACTGGCGCCCTGTGCTCTTCACAGATGAAAGCAGGTTCACACTGAGCACATGAGCACATGTGACAGACGTGACAGAGTCTGGAGACGCCGTGGAGAACGTTCTGCTGCCTGCAACATCCTCCAGCATGACCGGTTTGGCGGTGGGTCAGTCATGGTGTGGGGTGGCATTTCTTTGGGGGGCCGCACAGCCCTCCATGTGCTCGCCAGAGGTAGCCTGACTGCCATTAGGTACCGAGATGAGATCCTCAGACCCCTTGTGAGAGCATATGCTGGTGCGGTTGGCCCTGGGTTCCTCCTAATGCAAGACAATGCTAGACCTCATGTGGCTGGAGTGTGTCAGCAGTTCCTGCAAGAGGAAGGCATTGATGCTATGGACTGGCCCGCCCGTTCCCCAGACGTGAATCCAATTGAGCACATCTGGGACATCATGTCTCGCTCCATCCACCAACGCCACGTTGCACCACAGACTGTCCAGGAGTTGGCGGATGCTTTAGTCCAGGTCTGGGAGGAGATCCCTCAGGAGACCATCCGCCACCTCATCAGGAGCATGCCCAGGCGTTGTAGGGAGGTCATACAGGCATGTGGAGGCCACACACACTACTGAGCCTAATTTTGACTTGTTTTAAGGACATTACATCAAAGTTGGATCAGCCTGTAGTGTGGTTTTCCACTTTAATTTTGAGTGTGACTCCAAATCCAGACCTCCATGGGTTGATAAATTTGATTTCCATTGATAATTTGTGTGATTTTGTTGTCAGCACATTCAACTATGTAAAGAAAAAAGTATTTAATAAGAATATTTCATTCATTCAGATCTAGGATGTGTTATTTTAGTGTTCCCTTTATTTTTTTGAGCAGTGTATATACATATATATATTATATTTTTTTTCGATATGTATACTTTGACAATGTAAGTAATAATGAACTTGAGCGAGAGAGAGCGAGCGAGCGAGCGAGCGAGCGAGCGAGAGCGAGAGAGCGAGAGAAAGATGGGTAGGAGAGAGAGAGAGAGAGAGAGAAAAAGATGGGTAAGAGAGAGAGAGAGAGAGATTGTTAGGAGAGAGAGAGATGGGTAGGAGAGAGCGAGAGAGAGATGGGTAGGAGAGAGCGAGAGAGAGAGAGCGAGAGAAAGATGGGTAGGAGAGAGAGAAAGATGGGTAGGAGAGAGAGAGAGAGCGAGAGAGAGAGAGAGAGCGAGAGAGCGAGAGAGCGAGAGAGCGAGCGCGAGCGATATAGAGAGAGAGAGAGCGCGAGCGATATAGTGAGAGAGAGAGAGAGAGAGAGAGCGAGAGCGAGAGCAAGAGAGCGAGAGAGAGAGCGAGAGACGGGTAGGAGAGAGAGAAAAAGATGGGTAAGAGAGAGAGAGAGAGAGAGATTCTTAGGAGAGAGAGAGATGGGTAGGAGAGAGCGAGAGAGAGATGGGTAGGAGAGAGCGAGAGAGAGAGAGCGAGAGAAAGATGGGTAGGAGAGAGAGAAAGATGGGTAGGAGAGAGAGAGAGAGAGAGAGAGAGAGAGAGAGAGAGAGAGAGAGAGAGAGAGAGAGAGAGAGAGAGAGAGAGAGAGAGAGAGAGAGAGAGAGAGAGAGAGAGAGAGAGAGAGAGAGAGAGAGAGAGAGAGAGAGAGAGAGAGAGAGAGAGCGCGCGAGCGATATAGTGAGAGAGAGAGCGAGAGAGAGAGCGAGAGAGAGAGCGAGAGAGAGAGCGAGAGAGAGAGCGAGAGCGAGAGAGAGAGCGAGAGAGCGAGAGAGCGAGAGAGAGAGCGAGAGAGAGATGGGTAGGAGAGCGAGAGAGAGAGAGATGGGTAGGAGAGAGAGAGAGATAGGTAGGAGAGCGAGAGTGAAAGATGGGTAGGAGAGAGAGAGAGAGAGAGAGACGGGTAGGAGAGAGAGAGAGAGACGGGTAGGAGAGAGAGAGAGAGAGAGAGCGAGAGAGAGAGAAAGATGGGTAGGAGAGAGAGAGATGGGTAGGAGAGAGAGAGAGAGAGAGATGGGTAGGAGAGAGAGAGAGAGAGAGAGATGGGTAGGAGAGAGAGAGAGAGAGAGAGATGGGTAGGAGAGAGAGAGATGGGTAGGAGAGAGGGAGAGAGAGAGATGGGTAGGAGAGAGAGAGAGAGGGATGGGTAGGAAAGAGCGAGAGAGAGAGCGAGAGAAAGATGGGTAGGAGAGAGAGAAAGATGGGTAGGAGAGAGAGCGAGAGAGCGAGAGAGAGAGAGATGGGTAGAGGGAGTGAGCACTGTCTACATACAACACTTCAAATTAAGTAAATACGGGGTGAATAAATTATCAAAATGAATAGCTCACCAGCTCGAGGAACCTTTGTTCTAGGGCCTTGTATTCTGCGGAGCTCTTATTGAAGAGGTCATCTGAGAACATCATGTTGGTGACCCTCAGACTGAAGAACACCATCAGAGCCCGCCCAGGGTTGATTGGCATGGCAATGCTGTGGTCCGTACTATTTACCACTCCAGAAGGGTACCCACTGCTCCCTTCCTCTGTTTGGTTTGTCCCGCCAAAGTGGACCAGGTCATAGTCTGTCACAGGGTCTATCGTCTGCAGCTGGTTAAATAGACATGACACAATTCATGGTGCAATTGGTCAGTGTGAAACAACATTTCGTAACATTCATGATAAAACAAGAAAATGTCTGTGCTTACGGATGATTAGACTTAAGACATGGACAGACTAGTAGGATTGCTGGCCGAGAGTACTTAGCACCTCTAAACAGAGTGCCGGTTGTAATTTGCAAACTGATGCTACATGTTGAAATGGGTGAAAATGACGGCCGTCAGTCGACACTGGCGGGTGGTCCCTATAACACACCGCGCCGATAGCAAGCGAACGAACGGTGAACAATCTGTCATTCACATGAAAACATGAAATGACCCCAGGAATTGATAGATCATTGCTCAAAGATGCACAAATACGATTCCCATGGTCATTTCATGTTTTCATGTGTGTCTGAGCTATTCGCAGTTCAAGCAGGCAGAAATGCAAAACACGTCATATTTCTGCCTGCTTGAACGGTACTATAACAAGGGGAGTTTTTCCTAGTCACTCAGAGCTCTGACTAACACACAATACAAGCATCATCTCTCAGTCATCTGTCATTACCTCCAGAGTGATAGAAATGTCTGGACCAGGGTGGTACTCGGCGGGTATGAGAGCTGGGGTGACCCCTTGGTCCTCTGGTTCTGCGGCTGTGTCCAGGGCCGTGGCCTCTGTAACCTCCTCATCTACTATGACATCAGAGACTCGAGTGAAGGGTGACTCTTTCTCCGCAGAGAGAGGGGTGGTGTGGGTGGCCTCCGGAGCAGCCTCATCGACCAATAAGATCTCGTCTTCTACCAAGTCCTCCTCCGAGATCTCAGAAATGTCCGGAACTTCAACGACCACTTCATCTGCCACCTCTTCCTCCACTTCCAGAGCATCCTCTTTAGTTACTGGCTTCTCGGTGATTGGTCCCTCTAAGCTCTCAATTTCCACTCCATATTCAGGTATTTCTGGATAAGACAGCACCACGTTAGTCTCCTCTTCAGGTTCATCTGGGGGCAGAGTCGCAATGGCAGGGGGATTTTCGGGGACATTGAGGTCCCCCACTGGCTCGGGAGCTTCCATCCTTTCCACAGGGACGAAGGCAGGGGCGTCTTCCTCTACCTCTTCAATGGTCTCCATCTCTATGATGGAGTACTCCAGCTCTTCAGAGGGTCCAGCTTCCTCTTCTAGAACCTCTACTGTGTCAGGGACCTCCACTGTTTCCTCCTCTACCTTATCTTCCTCAGAGACCACCGCTTCTGCTTCCTCTGTTTGGATATCTTCCTCTATGATTACCTCTTCCGGAACTACCTTCTCTTCTATGGTCAGTTCCTCTTCTGGAGCTGGCTCTTCTTCTATGGCTTCTTCTTCCTCAGGCTGGAAGTGCAAGTCCTTCAGTACTTTAACACCTGAACCAGAGGCCTCTATCTCCACAGGAGGCTCGGGGAGCGTAGCACCCTCTGGCTGCTCAGGGGAGGTAGGGTCTGTAGGGAGGTCCTCCAACAGAGGGCTCTCTGTAGACACAGTGTTCCCCAACAGCAGAACCTCCTCCTCGATGCTTGTGTCATCGATGGTCACCTCAAGCTCAGCGGGGAGGGTCATGCTCTCCTCTACAACAATGACATCATTCTCCCCCGTCGCTACATCCTCAGCTTCAACCTCGGGGGCGTCTGGGGTCATCTCAACAGCCAAAATGTCCTCCTGGACAACAGAAACAGAGGAGAAACCCATTAGTCCATCAATTGTTACACCGTCAGGTTGGGGTTGCATTCCATTTCAATTCAGGACATGGAATTGACCCCAACCCTGAACTGTATAGTATTATAATCAGTAGTCTTCAAAACAGCAAGGCTAGGGAACTATAGGTTTCCATGACTTAATGACTGCCAAAAATGATTTACTGACACACACACACATGCTCGGTGTATTGTTATCAAGTTTTAACTACCTACATGGTGTGACACCTACTCCAAGGCATAATACTAAGTATGATAAAACTTGAATATCACTCTAAGATAAGGTAGGTTCTGGGCAGCTTGGATGCCTACTGCTTCTGTTATGGCTGTGTGCAGTTGGCTGTAAATGCCAGTTACTGACTGGTAGTTTGCCAACCTCTTCCAGTCCATGTAATTACTCAAATTAATCACTTAGGGCCTTAGCACGCAAAGTAGACCAGCAGACCCAGTTACTGTTCAAGACCAAGACTGGAGCTCCCAGCTCGGATTACCACTACACAGCTACTGGACTACTGGCAGAATCAGACAGACGTGTAAAATTCAACAATGAAAATAGAGTCCTGCATTCAAACTGCTCATCTTCAATTTTTAAAAATGTTCCAGACCTATCCCTCACAAACACAGTTGGATTGAGAATCTCTCACCCTATCTGTCTCTCTCTAGCCCCAGAAGAGTAGTGGATTATTATAGCAAGAGCCAAGCTAATCCTCAAAGCCTTCCCCTCATCCTGTACTTCCTCAGCACTGGACAGGCCTGGATAACACCACCAAGCAGCAGTCTTAGCAAGACACTACCTAACACACCACTCTAACACACCATACTGAAATGCACACCTATATAGATTTAGTTTGATATTTTTTTTAAAGATCCATGCTCAACATTGTGCCTATCTCACTGTTGTCCAGAAAGTACCTCTGGACCAACAGGAGAGGTCAAAGGCTGTTGTCATGGAGATGACCTCTGACTTACCACACTGCCGTTGGTGTAATCCTCGGGTATTCCAGCAGTGGGCTCAAAGGACTCATTAACACTGGACACTGTGGAACCAAAGAGGACACAGAGTCAACTGTCACAGAGTCACTGGAGGGCCTATTCAATCACACCTAATATTCAGATTTCCAGGATCATTAAAAACAACATCAAAAGGCTCTCAACAAACTCAGCTGCATAATAAGTCAAACTTTCTCTCTCAATGTATAGGAGGAATTACATTTTTACACTCTCCCTCTCTTCTGTAAAATCCACTCTCCCTCTCTTCTGTAAAATCCACTCTCCCCCCTCTCCCCAGTCCTGACAGTGGTGGTGCTGACTGTGTGTGTTTACCTAAGGGGAACACTACTAATAACCCTACAGATCTGGCCCCTATACCTGCCACTGTGGGCCAAGACTGCATTACCATCAGGCCTGGAGGCTGTAACTTGGAGTTAATAAGCAGTGCCTGTAAGTCACCACACACTGTGCCAGGCAGGCATCTGACAGTAGTTACCCCTCATATCAGATGTCCCAGTCCATCAGACGGCATCCATCTTCAGGGAAACACAGGAAACTAATGACACTGATTCTTTTACGACACCGCCAGGGAGAATTCAACATAGCCCAGGGAGAAGGTATAGCCATCATTACTGTAGAACTTGTTCCATTCGCTGGATGAAACCCTGCCAGAAGTTAGAGCTAACCTACTTACTGACTGCTAAATTTCACACTCGCTGAAGCAGTGTTTGCACGTGTGTGTTTGTGTGGAGCATGCACGTGTGTGTGTGCATGTGTATGTGTGTCCCATGGAATTCATAGTTAGTCTGGCTACAGCAGGGCTGGTTCCAGACATAAGTGGTCGCTTAGGATCCTCCGCCGCAAGGGGGCCCCCGACCCCCAAAACATTATATACACACACACTTATATATTGTCACACAACACAATGCCACAGATGTCTCAAGTTGAGGGAGAGTGCAATTGGCATGCTGACTGCAGGAATGTCCACCAGAGCTGTTGCCAGAGAAAGTAATGTTCATTGCTGGACCATAAGCCGCCTCCAATGTCGTTTTAGAGAATTTGGCAGTACGTCCAACCGGCCTCACAACCGCAGGCCACGCGTAACCACGCCAGCCCAGGACCTACACATCCGGCTTCTTCACCTGCGGGATCGTCTGAGACCAGCCACCCGGACAGCTGATGAAACTGAGAAGAATGTTTGTCTGTAATAAAGCCCTTTTGTGGGAAAAAACTCATTCTGATTGGCTAGGCCTGGCTCCCCAGCAGTTGGTCCTGGCTAGTCTCCCAGTCCCTGCCGCTGAAAAACATAACCACAGCATGATGCTGCCACCACCATGCTTCATTCAAGGGATGGTGCCAGGTTTCCTCCAGAAATGAGGCTTGGGATTCAGGCCAAAGAGTTCAATCTTGGTTTCATCAGACCAGAGAATCTTGTTTCTCATGGTCTGAGAGTCTTTAGGTGCCTTTTGGCAAACTAGCGGGCTTCATGTGCCTTTTACTGAGGAGTGGCTTTCTTTTGGCCACTCTACCATAAACGCCTGATTGGTGGAGTGCTGCAGAGACGGTTGTCCTTCTGGAAGGTTCTCCCATCTCCACAGAGGAACTCTGGAGCTCTGTCAGAGTGACCATCAAGTTCTTGGTCACCTCCCTGACCAAGGCCCTTCTCCCCCGATTGCTCAGTTTGGATGGGCGGCCAGCTCTAGGAAGAGTCTTGGCAGTTGCAAAATTCTTCCATTTAACAATGATGGAGACCACTGTGTTCTTGGGGACCTTCAATTCTGTAGCAATACATTTGTACCCTTCCCCGGATCTGTGCCTCGACACAATCCTGTCTCGGAGCTCTACGGCCAATTCCTTTGACCTCATGGCTTGGTGTTTGCGCTGACATGCACTGTCAACTGTGGGACCTTATATAGACAGGTGTGTACCTTTCCAAATCATGTCCAATCAATTGAATTTACCACTGGTGGACTCCAATCAAGTTGTAGAAACATCTCAAGGATGATCAATGGAAACAGGATGCACCTGAGCTCAATTTCTAGTCTCATAACAAAGGGTCTGAATACTTATTTTCATAAGGTATTTAAATTTTTAATACATTTGCAAAAATGTCAAAAAACCTGTTTTTGCCAAGTCATTATGGGGTATTGTGTGCAGATTGCTGAGGATAATAAAGTTTATCCATTTCAGAATAAAGCTGTAACGTAAAATTTTTGGGGAAAAAGTTGAGGGGTCTGAAAACTTTCCAAAGGCACTGTATATCGATTTGGAAGTCAGTCGGGATCTCAACTTACTAGAAGAATCGTAGAATACACTAAGTGCAATTTCAAAATTTGTCTGTGCATTAGCAGTTTTTCTTTTGTTAGGTCAGTCACTGACAGTCACTCAATTAGCCATGTCAGCTAACAACTTTTTGATTGGTAGTTAGTGTACAGTAGCTACAATATATATGCACAACAGTATGTGGACACCCCTTTAAATTAGTGGATTTGGCTATTTCAGGAACATCCGTTGATGACAGGTGTATAAAATTGAGCACACAGCCATGCAATCTCCATAGACAAACATTGGTAGTAGAATGGCCCATACTGAAGAGCTCATTGACTTTCAACATGGCACCGTCATAGGATGCCACCTTTCCAACAAGTCAGGTTGTCAAATTTCTACCCTGCTAGAGCTGCCCTGGTCAACACTAAGTGCTGTACAGTGATCCCTCGCCACTTCGCGGTTCACTTATCGCGGATTCGCTATTTCGCGGATTTTCATAATGCATTTTTTATTTTTTTTTGGTGCATTGTGCTCTGCATTCTGATTCGCTAAAAACTCACTCCCGCTTCTTGTATCAAAACATGCTACGAATTGTGCTATCATTTTGTCGTCTCGTGCAGTTATGTGTACGTACATAAAACAGCTTGGCAAATTTACATTAAGTTGGCCAGGAAGGAAGGAAGGACTAACGCTTGGTCGCTTAGCAACCATGGTGCGAATGGCCACTGAACTTAAGCGAGTAGCTGAGGAATGGGACCCTTTGATGAGCCGTTCATTACAGTTCTCCAACGTAATCGATGGTGGCATGTCGGTGTACAAGGATCTTTTTGCAAAGAAGAAAAAAGAGCGACAACAGCTGCCTATCACTATGCTCTTCTCCCGAACAAACACACCTGCACCGCGGGCTTCAGAAGAAGAGAACACTGCAGAGCGCAGTCAGGATGCAGCGGCCCAGTCTGAAGAGCAGTGAAACGGCCTACACGTGAGTCACTGTATTTGTATACATGTAATAGTTGCTAATTGTAAAAAAAAAAGAAGTTTTCTATTTCGCGGATTTCACTTATCGCGGGTCATTTTCGGAACGTAACCCCCGCGATAAACGAGGGATTACTGTATTGTGAAGTGGAAACGTCTAGGAGCAACAACAGTTCAGACCCGAAGTGGTAGGCCACACACTCTCATAGAACGGGACGGCCGAGTGCTGAAGCGCATAAAAAAAAATTGTCCTCGATGGCAAAACTCACTACCGAGTTCTAAATTGCCTTTGGAAGCAACGTCGGCACAAGAACTGTTCGTCGGGAGCTTTATGAAATGGGTTTCCAAGGCCGAGCAGCCGCACACAAGTCTAAGATCACCATGCACAATACCAAGTGTCGGCTGGAGTGGTGTAAAGCTCGCCGCCATTGGACTCTGGAGCAGTGGAAACACGTTCTCTTGAGTGATGAATCACGCTTCACCATCTGGTAGTCCGACTGACAAATTTGGGTTTGGCGGATGCCAGTAGAACGCTACCTGCCCCAATGCATAGCGCCAACTGTAAAGTTTGTTGGAGGCGGAATAATGGTCTGGGGCTGTTTTTCATGGTTCAGGCCCCTTAGTTCCAGTGTCCACATATACTACATGACCAAGAGTATCTAAACTTTAAGTAATCATGGCCAAATACTGACTGGACATACAAGGCAGGTGCCTAGAGGGCCTGTGCTCCAGGGAGCCCCCATAGATTATTTTTCCCCCATTCTCACTCAGATGTCATATTATCATGGCATAAATCATTAAAACAATTGTAGAATTGCTTTAAAATGTCACAAATGTCTCTCCACCCCATGGAAAAATGGGTAGATCTGCAGGAAGTTTGCTGTAAAACTGCAAAAAAAAGTGTTGATGCCCCATGGCATAATGAATAAAATTGCATGCAATTTGTTATGAAATTGCAACGTTCTCTCTCCAGCCAATGGCAAAATGTATTACATTTGAGAAAGTTTGCTTTAGAACTACAACACTTTCTCTCTGGCCCATGGCAAAATGTGGAAAATGTAAGGAAATTAACTTTAAAACTTAAATGTTTCTCTCCACTGTCAAATGTTTTGCCAACCAAATCTTGCTTCCGCTAGAGCCGGCCCTGGGCTACAGTTCCAGAGTGTTGTGTCTCGTGGTTTGGCATTGTATGGTAACGTAAAGACAGTGTATTGTACAGTAGTGTTGTATGTCTTACCAGTATATAGTTGCAGTGAGTCAGGGTCCAGGACCAGAGTTGTATCACTGATGATGTTATCCTTGTGCTGGGCCTCGGTGATGTAGTTCCTCTCCTTCACCTCTCTGTAGGAGTTCTCCACCAGATTGGACTGCAGGGTCAGGTAGTCCAGCTGGTCACTGCTCACCCCCTCCCCTTCCACCTCCACTGTCACTGCATAGACAACCACCACACCATCCAACCTGCAATGGCAATACAGATACATCAGTCAGTTAATCTGTCAGTTGATCAATATATCAATCTATTAAATATATTTCCATCCATCATCAAAGTCTATCCACCCATACACCTATTCACAAATCAATTTTACTATCTATGTATATATTATTTTATTGATAAGTTTATTCATCTACCGTATCTAATATGCTTAGCTAGAAACAGCATCTCTAAGAGGAGAGAAGTTTCCCTTGGTGGAGTAGAGTTCCAAACACAGTACTTTGATTTACTCACCAACCTGTTAAAAGCATATGAGTCTATTCTGAAATGATAGTTTTATAGATTTACACCAAATTTACACCCGCCTGGAGCATCGTCTACAACTTCCATGACTTCCATCAAACCAGACCAACCACCAAAGTGATCAATATGGTCATAAACACAACAAAAAAAACACACAAGAGATTCTAGATGTTGAACCTGGCTATGTGGAAAAGCAATCTATCAGCTTCATATGGCTTCAGGGAGCCCTTCTCTGCTCTTCTCTTTTTCCCTGTGACCTAGATCTCTCAGCAGGCTTGGCATGGCCCAGGGTGAGGCACGTGCCTGTAATTAGCTCACTGCACCACCGCATCCCGGTTCTCCTGCTGTCAGCTCAAACTTGGAAAAGGAATACTCCTTGATACAACAACTTTCAGAATCCAAATGTTTAATGACACTTGAAACTAGTCTATGTTCCTTTCTACTCGTGTGCTGCACCTGCAGATACGAGGCGAGCAGATGGTCCTACTGTTCTGTTCCTGTCAGTACCACAATGGAACACTAGTGACCTGGGATCATCACTCAGAGGAGAGCAAGGCTTTCCTTAGTGAAGTCCCATGTAATTGCATAAACAGAGGATTGTTTGTGTTTGTGTGTGTGTGTGTGTGTGTGTGTGTGTGTGTGTGTGTGTGTGTGTGTGTGTGTGTGTGTGTGTGTGTGTGTGTGTGTGTGTGTGCATTTCAAATCAAATCAAATTGTATTTGTCACGTACACATGGTTAGCAGATGTTAATGCGAGTGTAACGAAATACTTGTGCTTCTAGTTCCGACAATGCAGTAATAACCAACGAGTAATCTAACCTAACAATTCCACAACTACTACCTTATACACACAAGTGTAAAGGGATAAAGAATATGTACATAAAGATATATGAATGAGTGATGGTACAGAACGGCATAGGCAAGATGCAGTAGATGGTATCGAGTACAGTATATACATATGAGATGAGTAATGTAGGGTATGTAAACATAAAAGTGCATAGTTTAAAGTGGCTAGTGATACATGTATTACATAGATGGCAAGATGCAGTAGATGATATAGAGTACAGTATATTCATATACAGTGGGGAGAACAAGTATTTGATACACTGCCGATTTTGCAGGTTTTCCTACTTACAAAGCATGTAGAGGTCTGTAATTTTTATCATAGGTACACTTCAACTGTGAGAGACGGAATCTAAAACAAAAATCCAGAAAATCACATTGTATGATTTTTAAGTAATTAATTTGCATTTTATTGCATGACATAAGTATTTGATCACCTACCAACCAGTAAGAATTCCGGCTCTCACAGACCTGTTAGTTTTTCTTTAAGAAGCCCTCCTGTTCTCCACTCATTACCTGTATTGACTGCACCTGTTTGAACTTGTTACCTGTATAAAAGACACCTGTCCACACACTCAATCAAACAGACTCCAACCTCTCCACAATGGCCAAGACCAGAGAGCTGTGTAAGGACATCAGGGGTAAACTTGTAGACCTGCACAAGGCTGGGATGGGCTACAGGACAATAGGCAAGCAGCTTGGTGAGAAGGCAACAACTGTTGGCGCAATTATTAGAAAATGGAAGAAGTTCAAGACGACGGTCAATCACCCTCGGTCTGGGGCTCCATGCAAGATCTCACCTCGTGGGGCATTAATGATCATGAGGAAGGTGAGGGATCAGCCCAGAACTACACGGCAGGACCTGGTCAATGACCTGAAGAGAGCTGGGACCACAGTCTCAAAGAAAACCATTAGTAACACACTACGCCGTCATGGATAAAAATCCTGCAGTGCACGCAAGGTCCCCCTGCTCAAGCCAGCGCATGTCCAGGCCCGTCTGAAGTTTGCCAATGACCATCTGGATGATCCAGAGGAGGAATGGGAGAGGGTCATGTGGTCTGATGAGACAAAAATAGAGCTTTTTGGTCTAAACTCCACTCGCCGTGTTTGGAGGAAGAAGAAGGATGAGTACAACCCCAATAACACCATACCAACCGTGAAGCATGGAGGTGGAAACATCATTCTTTGGGGATGCTTTTCTGCAAAGGGGACAGGACGACTGCACCGTATTGAGGGGAGGATGGATGGGGCCATGTATCGCGAGATCTTGGCCAACAACCTCCTTCCCTCAGTAAGAGCATTGAAGATGGGTCGTGGCTGGGTCTTCCAGCATGACAACGACCCGAAACACACAGCCAGGGCAACTAAGGAGTGGCTCCGTAAGAAGCATCTCAAGGTCCTGGAGTGGCCTAGCCAGTCTCCAGACCTGAACCCAATAGAAAATCTTTGGAGGGAGCTGAAAGTCCGTATTGCCCAGCGACAGCCCCGAAACCTGAAGGATCTGGAGAAGGTCTGTATGGAGGAGTGGGCCAAAATCCCTGCTGCAGTGTGTGCAAACCTGGTCAAGAACTACAGGAAACGTATGATCTCTGTAATTGCAAAAAAAGGTTTCTGTACCAAATATTAAGTTCTGCTTTTCTGATGTATCAAATACTTATGTCATGCAATAAAATGCAAATGAATTACTTAAAAATCATACAATGTGATTTTTTAGATTCCGTCTCTCACAGTTGAAGTGTACCTATGATAAAAATTACAGACCTCTACATGCTTTGTAAGTAGGAAAACCTGCAAAATCGGCAGTGTGTCAAATACTTGTTCTCCCCACTGTACATTATATTAAGTGGCATTGTTTAAAGTGGCTAGTGATACATTTTTGATCAATTTCCATCAATTTCCATTATTAAAGTGAGCTGGAGTTGAGTCAGTATGTTGGCAGCAGCCACTCGATGTTAGTGGTGGCTGTTTAACAGTCTGATAGCCTTGAGATAGAAGCTTTTTTTCAGTCTCTCGGTCCCTGCTTTGATGCACCTGTACGGACCTCGCCTTCTGGATGATAGCGGGGTGAACAGGCAGTGGCTCGGGTGGTTGTTGTCCTTGATGATCTTTATGGCCTTTCTGTGACATCGGGTGGTGTAGGTGTTCTGGAGGGCAGGTAGTTTGCCCCCAGTGATGCGTTGTGCAGACCTCACTACCCTCTGGAGAGCCTTACGGCTGTGGGCGGAGCAGTTGCCGTACCAGGCAGTGATACAGCCCGACAGGATGCTCTCGATTGTGCATCTGTAGAAGTTTGTGAGTGCTTTTGGTGACAAGCCGAATTTCTTCAGCCTTCTGGGGTTGAAGAGGCACTGCTGCGCCTTCTTCACAACGCTGTCTGTGTGGGTGGACCAATTCAGCTTGTCCGTGATGTGTACGCCGAGGAACTTAAAACTTACTACCCTCTCCACTACTGTCCCGTCGATGTGGATAGGGGGGTGCTCCCTCTGCTGTTTCCTGAAGTCCACAATTATCTCCTTTGTTTTGTTGACGTTGAGTGTGAGGTTATTTTCCTGACACCACACTCAGAGGGCCCTCACCTCCTCCCTGTAGGCCGTCTCGTCGTTGTTGGTAATCAAGCCTGCCACTGTAGTGTCGTCCACAAACTTGATGATTGAGTTGGAGGCGTGCATGGCCACGAAGTCGTGGGTGAACAGGGAGTACAGGAGAGGGCTCAGAACGCACCCTTGTGGGGCCCCAGTGTTGAGGATCAGCGGGGTGGAGATGTTGTTACCTACCCTCACCACCTGGGGGGCGGCCCGTCAGGAAGTCCAGTACCCAATTGCACAGGGCGGGGTCGAGACCCAGGGTCTCGAGCTTGATGACGAGTTTGGAGGGTACTATGGTGTTAAATGCTAAGCTGTAGTCGATGAACAGCATTCTCACATAGGTATTCCTCTTGTCCAGATGGGTTAGGGCAGTGTGCAGTGTGGTTGCGATTGCGTCGTCTGTGGACCTATTGGGGCGGTAAGCAAATTGGAGTGGGAGATACCATCGATCACCACATTCTTTTGGAGAGATTGGAAACCCAAATTGGTCTACACGGACAAGTTCTGGCCTGGTTTAGATCTTATCTGTCGGAAAGATATCAGTTTGTCTCTGTGAATGGTTTGTCCTCTGACAAATCAACTGTACATTTCGGTGTTCCTCAAGGTTCCGTTTTAGGACCACTATTGTTATCACTATATATTTTACCTCTTGGGGATGTCATTCGAAAACATAATGTTAACTTTCATTGCTATGCGGATGACACACAGCTGTACATTTCAATGAAACATGGTGAAGGCACAAAATTGCCCTCGCTAGAAGCCTGTGTTTCAGACATAAGGAAGTGGATGGCTGAAAACGTTCTACTTTTAAACACGGACAAAACAGAGATGCTTGTTCTAGGTCCAAAGAAACAAAGAGTACTTCTGTTGAATCTGACAATTAATCTTGATGGTTGTAAAGTCGTCTGAAATAAAACTGTGAAGGACCTTGGCGTTACTCTGGACCCTGATCTCTCTTTTGACGAACATATCAAGACTGTTTCAAGGACAGCCTTTTTCCATCTATGTAACATTGCAAAAATCTGAAATTTTCTGTCCAAAAATGATGCAGAAAAATTCATCCATGCTTTTGTTACTTCTAGGTTAGACTACTGCAATGCTCTACTTTCCGGCTACCCGGATAAAGCACTAAATGAACTTCAGTTAGTGCTAAATACGGCTGCTAGAATCCTGACTAGAACCAAAAAATTTGATCATATTACTCCAGTGCTAGCTTCCCTACACTGGCTTCCTGTTAAGGCAAGGGCTTATTTCAAGGTTTTACTGTTAACCTACAAGCGTTACATGGGCTTGCTCCTACCTATCTTTCCGAGTTGGTCCTGCCGTACATACCTACACGTACGCTACGGTCACAAGACGCAGGCCTCCTAAATTGTCCCTAGAATTTCTAAGCAAACAGCTGGAGGCAGGGCTTTCTCCTATAGATCTCCATTTTTATGGAATGGTCTGCCTACCCATGTGAGAGATGCAGACTCGGTCTCAACCTTTAAGTCTTTACTGAAGACTTATCTCTTCAGTAGGTCATATGATTGAGTGTAGTCTGGCCCAGGAGTGTGAAGGTGAGCAACGAACCACCCTTGCTGTCTCTGCCTGGCCGGTTCCCCTCTCTCCACTGGTATTCTCTGCCTCTAACCCTATTACAGGGGCTGAGTCACTGGCTTACTGGTGCTCTTTCATGCCGTCCCTAGGAGGGGTGCATCACTTGAGTGGGTTGAGTCACTGACGTGATCTTCCTGTCTGGGTTGGCGCCCCCCCCTTGGTTTGTGCCGTGGCGGAGATCTTTGTGGGCTATACTCGGCCTTGTCTCAGGACGGTAAGTTGGTGGTTGAAGATATCCCTCTAGTGGTGTGGGGGCTGTGCTTTGGCAAAGTGGGTGGGGTTATATCCTTCCCGTTTGGCCCTGTCCGGGGGTATCATCGGATGGGGCCACAGTGTCTCCTGACACCTCCTGTATCAGCCTCCAGTATCTATGCTGCAGTAGTTTATGTGTCGGGGGCTAGGGTCAGTCTGTTATATCTGGAGTACTTCTTCTGTCTTATCCGGTGTCCTGTGTGAATTTAAGTATGCTCTCTCTAATTCTCTCCTTCTCTCTTTCTTTCTCTCTCTCGGAGGACCCGAGCCCTAGGACCATGCGTCAGGACTACCTGGCATGATGACTCCTTGCTGTCCCCAGTCCACCTGGCCTTGCTGCTGCTCCAGTTTCAACTGTTCTGCCTGCGGCTATGGAACCCTGACCTGTTCACCGGACGTGCTACCTGTCCCAGACCTGCTGTTTTCAACTCTCTAGAGACCGCAGGAGCGGCAGAGATACTCTTAATGATCGGCTATGAAAAGCCAACTGACATTTACTCCTGAGGTGCTGACTTGCTACACCCTCAACAACTACTGTGATTATTATTATTTGACCATGCTGGTCATTTATGAACATTTGAACATCTTGGCCATGTTCTGTTATAATCTCCACCCGGCACAGCCAGAAGAGGACTGGCCACCCCTCATAGCCTGGTTCCTCTCTAGGTTTCTTCCTAGGTTTTGGCCTTTCTAGGGAGTTTTTCCTAGGCACCGTGCTTCCACACCTGCATTGCTTGCTGTTTGGGGTTTTAGGCTGGGTTTCTGTACAGCACTTTGAGATATCAGCTGATGTACGAAGGGCTATATAAATAAATTTGATTTGGTCTAAGGTGTCAGGTAGGGTGGAGGTGATATGGTCCTTGACTAGTCTCTCAAAGCACTTCATGATGACGGAAGTGAGTGCTACGGGGCGGTAGTCGTTTAGCTCAGTTACCTTAGCTTTCTTGGGAACAGGAACAATGGTGGCCCTCTTGAAGCATGTGGGAACAGCAGACTGGGATAAGGATTGATTGAATATGTCCATTTGTGCATTCCTGTGTGTGTTAGTGTGACTACACAGCAAATTTGTGTTAAAATCTCTGTGTTGAGGCAAAAAGTGTTGCGAGTTTTCAATTGGTGTAGGCTACAGGACTGAAAGTCATCGAATGCAACAGTCATGTCTCTGTTACGGCCAAACAGTCATGTCTCTGTTACGGCCAAACAGTCATGTCTCTGTTACGGCCAAACAGTCATGTCTCTGTTACGGCCAAACAGTCATGTCTCTGTTACGGCCAAACAGTCATGTCTCTGTTATGGCCAAACAGTCATGTCTCTGTTACGGCCAAACAGTCATGGGTGATACAGGTAAATATGCATATAATTAAAATACTCCAAAATGAGTTACTGTATCACCACAGGTGTTAATTCCCCAACACCGAGAAAGTGTAAAAGCATCAGCTCTAATAAAACTGGAAACTGGATGCAGTTTATCACAGTGCCATCCGTTTTGTTACTAAAGCACCTTATACGACCCACCACTGCGACCTGTATGCCCTAGTCGGCTGGCCCTCGCTACATGTTCGTCGTCAGACCCACTGGCTCCAGGTCATCGACAAGGCTATGCTAGGTAAAGTGCCGCCTTATCTCAGTTCACTGGTCACGATGGCTACACCCACCCGTAGCACGCGCTCCAGCAGGTGTATCTCACTGATCATCCCTAAAGCCAAAACCTCATTTGGACGCCTTTCCTTCCAGTTCTCTGCTGCCTGCGTTTGGAACGAATTGCAAAAATCTCTGAAGTTGGAGACTTTTATCTCCCTCAACAACTTTAAACATCTGCTATCCAAGCAGCTAACCGATCGCTGCAGCTGTACATAGTCCATCGGTATATAGCCCACCCAATTTACCTACCTCACCCCCCATACTGCTTTTATTTATTTACTTTTCTGCTCTTTTGCACACCAGTATCTCTACTTGCACATGATCATCTGATGATTTATCACTCCAGTGTTAATCTGCTAAATTGTAATTATTCGATTTATTGCCTACCTCCTCATGCCTTTTGCACACATTGTATATAGATTCTCTTTTTTTCTACCATGTTATTGACTTGTTTATTGTTTACTCCATGTGTAACTCTGTGTTGTTGTCTGTTCACACTGCTATGCTTTATCTTGGCCAGGTCGCAGTTGCAAATGAGAACTTGTTCTCAACTAGCCTACCTGGTTAAATAAAGGTGAAATTTAAAACAAAAACAATATAAAAAAATAAAAAAAAGTTGGAATCATCTGGTGTTAGAAATCCAACACTCTTAGGCTGTTAGTTTAACACCATTTGAGATGTTCAATGCTAAGTTCAAAATGGTGCCAATAGACATGGCAGCTCTGTTTCTGGCTCCTAAGCAATTTAGCAGTATTTATTTGTCTTTTTTGTTTCTTCTTACATCATTAGCCTAGAACGTTTTTTTGCAAAGAACTATAAGCACTTTGCTACACCTGCAATAACATCTGCTAAACATGTGTTTGTGACCAATAAAATTTGATTTGAAAGTGTTACATTTAACACTATTGATGTAAAAATTCATCATCCCCCCCAGTGGTTGACATTGACAGGCCATGAGGCTGATTGCTGTGGGCATAAAGCCCCAGAGATGAGCTCCTCTCCTGGGTTAAGGGTTAGGTAGCAGCTTGTCTCTCTGTCAGGCCCCGGCCTTATCCTGCTTTTCAGGTGAGCGACCGCGATAACACCATTAAGCCAAGCAAACAAAAGAAAAACACCCAACACACCCTCACACTTTCCCACGCATGCTCACAGGTAAACACAGCATGGATCCCACGTGACCCTCAGACAGCGACAACCACACACACACTCTCTGTGTAGACAAGGTTATTCTTAACCACAGATCTAGGGTCAGATTACTAGTGACTGAACACCTCCAGGGCTGTTGGTACGGGTCTATACTCACCCTTGGGCATCCTTCTGAAGCCTGCATGAAACATAAACAAAACACACTTTATCTAAAGAAATTATGTTTCACAAAGACCAGGTGAGAAGGTCAGGTCAATTTATCAAACCAACAGTCTAACACCACTAGCCTGGTCACATCTGTGTGTTTTAGCCAACTCTTAAGATTAATGCATCATGCCATACATGTATGTACAGTATAGTATGACAATGATAGTTAAGGGAGTTGGTTAAACTGAGGCACATCAAGACATGACCAGGACCAGTTTCCTACACCACTACAGTAGAGACTTACCTGAACTGCAGCACAGCCACACTCTTAAAGCCTGGCAGTCCCCCCACAGCATCCTTTATCTGCAAACACAGAGGTCAACATAAGCATCCTTTATCTGCAAACACAGAGGTCAACATCAGCATCCTTTATCTGCAAACACAGAGGTCAACATCAGCATCCTTTATCTGCAAACACAGCGGTCAACATCAGCATCCTTTATCTGCAAACACAGAGGTCAACATCAGCATCTTTTATCTGCAAACACAGAGGGCAACATCAGCATCCTTTATCTACAAACACAGAGGGCAACATCAGCATCCTTTATCTGCAAACACAGAGGTCACAGGGAGTTCAACAGTCAACATCAGCATCCATGTCACTCGGTGCCCTAACTTTATCACTATCCTTATCCCTAAACCTAATCAAATAAAAAAGAGTTTAGGTACTGAATTCTGAGGATATTGAAAGTTGACGTCCTCTCTAGCATGGCCATCTAGTGACTACTACGCACTCAGACCACCGATTGAACCTTGTTGCTGGGTGCTAATGTGAAGCGCTTTGTGAAGAGAACCATTGTTCTGCTAACTCATTGACCCATCATTGCGGAATACCTGCTCAGTGATAAAATGTAATCAAGTTTAATAGTGTACAAACAAGCCTGCCATTACACCCTTTTCTGCCTTCCCCTTTCAATGCGCCAGATAACTGCTTTCGCAATCACTATTATTTGGACACATTTGGAGACACAGCCTACTTTTTCCAGCTGTCACATTGTGTCTTTCTGAACTTGTCCATCCCTCTCCTCCCTCTTCTATCTCTCTCCTTCTTTCCCTGTCTATCTCCTTCCCCCTTCCCATACACAGAGTGATCAAATTTAAGACAGAGTAATAATGAGTACATTAATGGCTTGCAGGGGAGAGTCAAAATCATCTTATTTTACCAGCAGCAGTAAAACGTCTGACCCAGTTGTTCTCAGTCAAAAAGTCTCAATGGTGGAGGAAAGTTATCTGTGAGTTCGTGGGTGTGTGTCCTTCCTTTTTCACTCCAGTCCCGCTTGCGGCCTCAAGCCACATCATAAACTGTCAATTTCAGCATCCTTTCACACAAAGTATGCCTAGTGTCAAATACAAACAATCAAATAAAGGGAATTTGAAATCCTGCCCAACTGTGAGGGTTCTTTATAGTGCCCTGACTGTGTGTGTTAAATCTAACAATAAATCACTACAGCCTCAGAGCCAAGCCTACAAACCAAGTGATGGGTGAGGAGAGGCCAGGAGAGGAAATAGGATGGAGAGTGAAAAGGGGTGACAGGAGTGAGAGAAGCAGAAAGAACATCTGAGTCATACCTTGTCAGTGAACTGCTGGTTGAGTGTCTGGTACTGGAGGCTGGCAGGGTCTCTGAGAGCATCGCTGTACCTCTCTCCCTTCAGCAGGATACTCAGCTCCACCACCTGCTCCAGCTGGACCCGCTCCAACACCTCCATCTCTATGTCATTTGTGGGTTCTTTGGAAGCCTCTGGCTCCTCTATGATGACCTCACTGACCACCTCTGGGTGGTTAGGGAGTGAGAGGGTAAAAGTCAGTGTTTTTACAAAGCAACACTTCTTACAGCACTTGTCTCTGAATCAACTTAATCCAGCTCTTTAGAATGAGGTAATTAGCTGACTCAGGTACATTACTACTGGGCTGGATCCAAAGCCTGCACAACCTGTGGGTCTTCAGGACTAAAGAAATCTGATTGTCAACTTCGACGCAGGTCTGTGCTATATGTGCTTTAGCCAAATCCTCTAACTATCATTGTAATGGTATGTTTACCGCGAGACATCAGAAGCATTGATTGGCTTAAGCTCATATGTGGACCTAGACATCAATAGCCAGAGTTGGCTAACTGTGCTCTGATTTCTAATGTGGATTAAACAGCTCTACTGGGATAGAGAGGGAGATGGGGTCGAGAGAGACAGAGAGAGCAAGAGAGACAGAGCGAGAGAGACAGAGATAAAGGAGGGATGAAAGATGCGTGTGTCACTGACCTTGAGCTTCCTGTTCTGTGTCTGGAGTCTGGGTGCTGTGGAACAACAATCAGTCACAGTTAGAAAGAGGTTTCACTCACAGATCTCATCAATTTAAATTATAAAAATGTTTTTTTTAAGAGTAATTTAAGAAGCACATGACAATGTTTGGGGTTCTACATGGAGTGGATATGGGCACAGCAGCCATAGAGATATATACACTGTATCTATCTCTATGGGCACAGCAGAGGGTGCAGAGGATGAGGAGTAATATGGCCAGGTAAGGTTGAAGAACCTTCAGAACCTTACCCGCACATATGTAACCATGAGTTGGTGGCATCACTACAGTTGATAGAACAGAAGTAGAGAGAACAGCAATGGGAAAATGAATGAGACATGTAATACAAGGGTAATGCCCAGTGAATACGCTCAAAGAGTGGTTACAACGGCAAATAAAGTGAATATGATATGATGCCTTGCCTTTTTAACCCTGTCACTGACATTCTCTGAAATTGGATAGACAGAAGACAGAAATGTTACAGGAGCAAGTACAGTAATAACTGAAGCAGGATTATAATTGTTACATACACAAAATAACGTTAAAAAAACAAAAAAATCAGCTGGAAACTATGACTTTTTGGATGAATGATGATGGTACTTTCATGGAGACTGAAAAGACTCATATCCCCTATGCACCCACTAACCCCCCCCCCCCCCCCCCGCTTTCAAAAACAGCCCACTCACAACCAGGGCCAGGTGCTCCTCTGATTGGCTGAAGTTGTTGCCCATCTCCAGAGCAGTGGTCGTGCCGTCCAGGCACCGACTCATCCAGGTCTGGTACTCTTCCTGGTTCGGGAGGCGGTCCCAGAAAATCTTGAAGGCTTCCCACACCGTCTCCTGACACACTAAAACACACACACACACACACTAATGTCACTGATTGGTGAAAGAACCCATTCACTTGGTAGAAAACGTTCTCTAAGGATGACAAGGAGCAGGTAGGAAAACCACCCGAGGCTGTGGACTTCCAGTTCTATAGCTGTGACCCCCTGAGGTAAATCTTACCTAGCATCTTAGCTCATGTGTGGATCACAGTGTGGATTTAAGTGTTGTACAGTACATACCCCCTGCCAGGTCAGAGTCAACTGATTCCATGTTTAGCATGTTGTGTACCTGTCTGCCTGACCTCAGTATCACTCTCCAATGTCATGCCACTGCCAAACCAGTGATGTAACCCCTTTCCATACTGTAAATCAGATTACAGGTGAGTACAATGAGAACTTGTGCTCAACTGGCCTACCTGGTTAAATAAAGGTGAAATAAATGAAGAAAAAAATAACAGGTCACCAACACAATGACCTGTAGCTACCTACTCGACCCTCACTGTTCTGCTCCCTGGAGCCAAAGCATCTCCCAATCCCCATAGGTTAATACGGTTACAGATGAGTTCCTACGGCACAGTATCTCCCTTAACCTTAACGCTGTCCCAGCTATTCTCCTCTCAATTCAACTTTAACAACTGCATCTACATAATACAGTACTATCTCAACAATCATTGTGCTCACCTATCTACACAATCACCAACCACGGCCCTGGTCTAAAGAGCTACGGGGAGGGATTTGTTCCAGCCCATCTGGAAGAAGGTCTTCATGAGCAGATGTTTAAATCAGGTGTTTTAGTAAGTATTGGGCTGAAACTAACATCTTGATTGCCAAATTTGACCAATCTCATTGAAGTTTTAAACATTTTTAACTATACATTTTCATAAAGCATAGTATAGAGAAGGTCCTGGAATAGCTTTACTATTCATCGGGAAACTCAAGGGTTAGCCAAACAGCCAGGGAGGGTTAGCAGCCCTCCAATGGAGTCCAGCCAGGTCATTGTCTCAGCAGCCCACCAGACTGGAGTCACATGCAGAGCTGTCCTGCACACTCATCACAGACGAGCCACTAACAGGCCCACAGATTCTTCTAAGCTCCTCCCTCTCAGAACCCTAAGCCTCTGTCTCTCTCTCCTGAGTGGACAGACACATGTTCTGAGCGTTAGACTTTTAACCGGGCTGCTCCCGCCCAACGTCCTTCTCAGGAGTCACTCTCTCTCCCCCTCCCTGTCTCTCCAAGAGCAGTACAGGGGCTCTAAATGGGTTTATCTTGACTTACAGTGTGACTTACTGATCGCCAGGAAATGAATCTAAAGTAGAGCAGATGTTGCTGAATATCTGATGCTGGAGAGGGCATATAGGTTGAGACCCAAATATCTCAATGCAGTTGACACACATCTCACGTGTCTAGGGCTGGGTGAGTAAAGGATGTAGACCTACTCCACGGTCTGGGTAAGGGTTGCCAGAACGTGCCACATGTGTAGATCTGGGATCAGCTAATACCTGCAGTCAGTAGCCCAAGCCAATCTGGAGGTAAATGCACAACTGGCCATAGGTCTGTGGGCAAGCACTAATCCTCCAACAGACATGACATCCGCAGCACTTCAAGCACTACTCCATGAGGTGAAGGCCTTTGATAAGAGGAGCGGAGGGAGGGGTAAATAATGATTGTTCTAAACGCCATTATAAGACCAAAGACTTGGAACTGAGGGACTGGGAGGACCGAGAAGTCATGTAGGCCCATAGATGTTACAGTATGTGTAGGCCTCTCCCACCGCTGACTTCTGTTGCAACTGCCCACTTTTAAATCCCTGGCTAGAGGCAAGAGACACACACAACCGTACATCTAAAGGATAAGCACACTGCACAGCACTAAACAGTATAGAGCCTATCGGATAAAGTGTGAAGTTAAGCCTAGACACTGATCTTAAGTTCGTTGTCTTTCTACCCCCCAACGGTTGAGGTTACAATTTGGGAAGGGTAAACGGATTCCAGATCTGTGCTTACGGACTACTTCTATCTCCAGAATGATCCATACAGGTCAGTGAGTGGTGGTTGTAATGTAGTGAACATTATGCCATAGCCCAGCAATCTAAATAACTCACCTCGAAGGTGGAAGTAGCTGAGGTGATTTGCGATGGCTTGTTGCACACTCTCCTGCCCGCAGAGTTTGACCCCACTGGGGAAAAGGACGTTGCGCTTCTGTCGGTGGGTAGCTCCATGGTCCTTGTGTGAAACCTTGAGGACAGGTGACTGAACTATGCTTTGAGTAACCGATAGAATGGGTGAAATGCCAACTGTTTTGAAATAAAGATCCTGTCCATCAGGAAGAATAGGACCTTCTCCAGATGCAGCATCTTGATAAAACATTAAACACATAGCATTGGACAACAACTCCTTCTGAAATTGTAATAGATTGATGTGTAGATTGATTATTAGTCCTACCTACATAAATACATACCTGTTCTTATTCCCAAAAGTGTGAACGCTAAAATGAACGGAAGTGTACACAAAATAAATTTCAATAAAGAGTCCGACATCTTAAATCCGTAGTAGTTTTAACTCAGAGGGGTTGAAAAATGGTATTAGTCCCTCCTTACGAGTTTGCATAGTTCAAAATCCAGCAAACGCATCAGTTCCTCACCAATAATTATGAAGTGATTAGATAAAGTCAAATCACATTTATTTATAAAGCCCTTCTTACATCAGCTGATATTTCAAAGTGCTGTACAGAAACCCAGCCTAAAACCCCAAACAGCAAGCAATGCAGGTGTAGAAGCACTGTGGCTAGTTAAAATAAAGTGATGCCCTCCGTTCCTCCTTTCTTCCGTGGGCTGAGGAAGGTGTGGTACGTGGTGCTGAAGAACAGCTCATGGCCACAGATAGGCAGATGGCCAATTGAGAGAGAGAGATTTTTTTTGCTCTCTAATCTTGTTGGCTAAGCCCTTTAGAGCAGCTTGTTAAGACGTTACTGGTGTAATACTGGGATTGGTGCTTAGTGCGAGGGAAACGTGGATGAGAGAGAGATGGGAAAGGGGGAGGGAAGAGAGGCCACCCGCAGAGAGAGACGGCTGTAAGTGCAAGGTACCAGACAGTCCTGGTCAAAATGAAACTCCACTCAAGGCTGGAACTGGCTGAGGCCTATATTTTCAGTGTTAGTAGAACTAACAGATAGCTAGCTCTCTAAATCTTCACCTGAGGGTAATGTTCAGGTTTATGATTTGAGCAGGTCAGTGCTGTTATAATCCATCATAGTTCATAGGGCCATTAGACATGGACTAGGAAACACTGAGTTTAACCATAATGACATCTGGTTGTGCTTTAGCAAACTCCTCGATCATGTGTAGTTGTGTCAAAGAGGCTGGTCGAGTCGGTTTGTTCACGGCCCAATGAAATCCCTCATTTATAAAACATCTTCTGGATGGGAAGGATTTAGAGGGTTTAAAATAAATCATCATCAGGGAATTAGGTACTGTGCGGCTGGAGTCTAAATTTAAGGAGCCTCACCTTAGCTAAGATCAAGCAGGTTAGATTCCAGTGATACCCCATAAATGAATAATACACAACCTGGGTAGGTCCTACTAGTCATCATATTGTACAGGCTACACATACAAAACACCTGCTCTTTCCATGACATGGGCACAGCATGGTCCAGTGACCAGGTGAATCCAGGTGAAAGCTCTGATCCCTTATTGATGTCACTTGTTAAATCCACTTCAAATCAGTGTAGATGAAGGGGAGCAGACAGGTTAAAGGATTTTTAAGCCTCAAGACAATTGAGATATAGATTGTGTGTGTGCCATTCATAGGGTTAAAATGGGCAAGACAAAATATTGAAGCGCCTTTGAACGGGATATGGTAGTAGGCAAGAACTGCAACGCTGCTGGGTTTTTCACACTCAACAGTTTCCTGTGTGTATCAAGAATGGTCCACCACCCAAAAGGACATCCAGCCAATTTGACACAACTGTGGGAAGCATTGGAGTCAACATGGGCCAGCATCCCTGTGGAATGCTTTGACACCTTGTAGAGTCCATGCCCTGAAATATTGAGGCTGTTTCATGGGCAAAAGGTGGGGTGCAACTCAATATTAGGAAGGTGTTCTTAATGTTTTGTACACTCAGCGTACATCACATCATGTAGGCTACATAGACACATGCATGCATGTGTGTGCAAGTCTCAGACACACACAGTCAGACATGGGAGTGATTATGGAACAAGTGGTCTTGGAGATGGGCTGAGAGGCGGCAGACAGAATCCTCTGTGTGCGCAAAGCTGGGAGCTTTCACCCTTCACTTTCCCATGTGGATATGGACCCTGTTGTTACACTGACTCTTACGAGTCACCAAAATGGCAGTTTTATATGTTCTCACAATAATTTTTCATAACCAGTTTTTGGGTCCAATGATTTTATTTGGTCAATTCAGAAAAGGACCTGAAATTCCAAATAAGGTGGTGAGCTACTGTATATTCATGAGGAATCAGTCCATCCATTAGACTCCAGGTTAACAGTTAAAGGTTACATAGTAGTAGACAAATGTACTGTAGGTTAATGATGTTCAATTCATCTTAAAAATGGGAATAAAGAGTTCAGTGGGTGGACAGACAGTGATCCTGGGCTAATGAACTTACCATAGCACTTACTGTTGCACGCAATCACTCTTTGTTGTAGTACAAACACTAGCCTATCTACAGGCCATCAACTGTGTCTAAAGTATAGAGAAACCTTTGGTTTTGGGAGGATTTTTTCGCCAAAACTAAGCTCATTAGTTCCAACATAATTGTCTTGAAACCTCCATTGCCAACATGGCCGGAATTCCACCTAGCCAATCAGAGGGCAAAGTGTTGCGATTCTATATTGCTACCTATCTGATCTTATCAGGTCTGATAGGTAGCCAAAGTCTCCATCACTGTCCCAGGCTTTTGGTTGAAATAATTGGCAGGACCATTGTGCTGATACATGGTGACTACAATGGCCTGCATAGCCCCACTCACTCTGTAATGCCCTGAGCTCTTTACCCTGTAACCTGATATCATCGGCAGGACAGCTGGGCAGCCATTGAGAAACAAAGCATCCTGCACTGATAGCTGCCATGTGGACAGTGTTTCGGCACCAAATGACTGCCACGGATCATTCAGGTAACTGCTACCCATCTGTGGTGGCTGAGGCAGGTTCCCCCTGAAACAATGACAAATCTACTGTAGCTATACTGACTTAAGCTATAAAATGAGTAACAAAATCCTCACTGCATGGAATCAGCGACATCACCAGTGTTGAACGTTAACTCTTGCTGACTATTTGATGCTCGTTGTTCTTTATCTTTCATAGAGAAGGTAACAGAGGTTTGGAACGTTGTAGTCCTTATCCAGGTCTATTCACAACCATTTTAGAGCTGGGACCATCCTCAAGGGCTTTCCCCACCCACACTGGTCTAAACTGGGAGGTAGGAGTTGGAGGTGCAGTGGGATTACAGGGCATCAGAGGGGAGTCACAGAGGGTTTGTCTGAGTCAGAGACAGTTAATAGACCTAATCTGGGAGACAGTAAAACCTTGTTCGGAGTCCAGACAACCTCATGTCAACAACAACAACGTGGGATGGTACCAAGAGAGATAAGACTGTGATGTCATCATTCCTAAGAATCTTGAGGAAGTATACCGGCATAAAGAAGAGGGACCTCCCATTGAATGGAACTGATTGGGACAGTTGGCACCCATGTACAACTTAATGTTTTGTAATGTATGTGGCATAATCAGTATAATCTTCCTTCTAATCAGGAAGGAAGATTCATCCAATCAAAATGTTTGTTTTCTTCTTTTCTGGATAAAAAAGGGGTTTCGGTGGTGCGCGTGGCATTTTTAAGCCAATTTCCTGCAATTCCCCAAATTTTTCCATTGAGCCGAGAAACATTTAGACAGTTTTAAAGAATGCAATTTCCTGCAATTCTATGCATTTTGCCATGGCTAATGCTCTGTTCTTTTGCCCGAACTGAATAACAAAATCAATACTGTTAAATGATTTGTTTTGGGAATTTTCAATTCCCCTAACAGTCTAGCTATTATTTTGGTGATTGTTAGTTCTCAAAGAATATACACTGCTCAAAAAAATAAAGGGAACACTAAAATAACACATCCTAGATCTGAATGAATGAAATATTCTTATTAAATACTTTTTTCTTTACATAGTTGAATGTGCTGACAACAAAATCACACAAAAATTATCAATGGAAATCAAATTTATCAACCCATGGAGGTCTGGATTTGGAGTCACACTCAAAATTAAAGTGGAAAACCACACTACAGGCTGATCCAACTTTGATGTAATGTCCTTAAAACAAGTCAAAATGAGGCTCAGTAGTGTGTGTGGCCTCCACGTGCCTGTATGACCTCCCTACAATGCCTGGGCATGCTCCTGATGAGGTGGCGGATGGTCTCCTGAGGGATCTCCTCCCAGACCTGGACTAAAGCATCCGCCAACTCCTGGACAGTCTGTGGTGCAAAATGGCGTTGGTGGATGGAGCGAGACATGATGTCCCAGATGTGCTCAATTGGATTCAGCTCCAGCCACATGAGGTCTAGCATTGTCTTGCATTAGGAGGAACCCAGGGCCAAACGCACCAGCATATGCTCTCACAAGGGGTCTGAGGATCTCATCTCGGTACCTAATGGCAGTCAGGCTACCTCTGGCGAGCACATGGAGGGCTGTGCGGCCCCCCAAAGAAATGCCACCCCACACCATGACTGACCCACCGCCAAACCGGTCATGCTGGAGGATGTTGCAGGCAGCAGAACGTTCTCCACGGCGTCTCCAGACTCTGTCACGTCTGTCACATGTGCTCAGTGTGAACCTGCTTTCATCTGTGAAGAGCACAGGGCGCCAGTGGCAAATTTGCCACTCTTGGTGTTCTCTGGCAAATGCCAAACGTCCTGCACGGTGTTGGGCTGTAAGCACAACCCCCACCTGTGGACGTCGGGCCCTCATACCACCCTCATGGAGTCTGTTTCTGACCGTTTGAGCAGACACATGCACATTTGTGGCCTGCTGGAGGTCATTTTGCGGGGCTCAGGCAGTGCTCCCCCTGCTCCTCCTTGCACAAAGGCGGAGGTAGCGGTCCTGCTGCTGGGTTGTTGCCCTCCTACGGCCTCCTCCACGTCTCCTGATGTACTGGCCTGTCTCCTGGTAGCGCCTCCATGCTCTGGACACTACGCTGACAGACACAGCAAACCTTCTTGCCACAGCTCGCATTGATGTGCCATCCTTAATGAGCTGCACTACCTGAGCCACTTGTGTGGGTTGTAGACTCAGTCTCATGCTACCACTAGAGTGAAAGCACCGCCAGCATTCAAAAGTGACCAAAACATCAGCCAGGAAGCATAGGAACTGAGAAGTGGTCTGTGGTCACCACCTGCAGAACCACTCCTTTATTGGGGGTGTCTTGCTAATTGCCTATCATTTCCACCTGTTGTCTATTCCATTTGCACAACAGCATGTGAAATTTATTGTCAATCAGTGTTGCTTCCTAAGTGGACAGTTTGATTTCACAGAAGTGTGATTGACTTGGAGTTACATTGTGTTGTTTAAGTGTTCCCTTTATTTTTTTGAGAAGTGTATTATTAAAAAAATAAGTATGTGAAAAGATAATTGATGTATATCTTGTTTCAGTGGTTTAACTTTACACTGAAAGCATTTTTCAATCCAAAAAATGTATTTAAAAAAATAAAGTTTGGACTTAGGAGTCCTGAAAAAACACCTGCCAAAGGGTTTCTACTGCAGTAAAATTCCTGCTCTTACTAACACTAACACCTACAAACTACGGTTGCTAATCTATGACCTGGACTCACCTAAAATCAGCATTTACCTCCTGGCAACAAATAATACTATTCCTGGAGATTTACATACGCCCAACCTCAGTCCGTCCAGTTTAGGCTGAAGTGTTGTTTACGTGTGAGCTCGATCTCACACTAACCAAGGGGTTGTGTTTTTATAACCCTCTTATCAGACAGCTGGGGGTCTATAAAATGTTGCGGTATCATACCCCATACACAATGGCACCAATTTTTCTGTTTGTTTATTTGTAACTTCTTTTTTTACCTCTTTTTTAAATAATGTTGCCGCTACCGTCTCATATGACCGAAAATTACTTCTGGACATCAGGACTGCAATTACTCACCACAAACTGGCAGATTCCTTTTTTTCCTTTAACGAGTCTGACGTGAACAATATGCTGCTTTCTCTGGAACTGGCCCAGATCCCCGTGCTTTCCCTGAAGAGGAGGCGGAGAAAAAGGGGCCAGAGGGCGGGCTGCTTTCTGAGAATTCGTAGGCGATCGAATAAACCTCCACTTCCTTCCATTCTGCTAGCAAACATGCAATCTTTGGAGAATAAAATAGTTGACCTACACAGAAGATTAAATTACCAACGGGACATTCAAAACTGTAATATCTTACGCTTCACAGAGTTGTGGCTGAATGACGACACTATCAACATACAGCTGGCTGGTTATAAGCTGTACCGGCAGGATAGAACAGCGGCGTCTGGTAAGACGAGGGGCGGCGGACTATATATTTTTGTAAATAACAGCTGGTGCACGATATCTAAGGAAGTCTCAAGCTATTGCTCGCCTGAGGAAGAGTATCTCATGATAAGCTGTAGACCACACTATCTACCACAATCTACATTTTAGTAGCCGTTTACATACCACCACAGTCAGAGGCTGGCACTAAGACAGCATTGAATGATCTGTATTCCACCATAGCAAACAAGAAAACACTCACCCAGAGGCGGCGCTCCTAGTAGCCGGGGACTTTAACGCAGGGAAACTTAAATCCGTTTTACCAAATTTCTATCAGCATGTTAAATGTGCAACCAGAGGGAAAAATACTCTGGACCACCTTTACTCCACACAGACGCGTACAAAGCTCTGCCTCGCCCTCCAATTGGCAAATCTGACTATAATTCTATCCTCCTGATTCCTGCTTAAAGCAAAAATTAAAGCAGGAAGCAGCAGTGACTAGAGCAATAGAAAAGTGGTCAGATGAAGCAGATGCTGAGCTACAGGACTGTTTTGCTAGCACAGACTGGAATATGTTCCGGGATTCCTCCGATGGCATTGAGTAGTACACCACATCAGTCATTGGCTTCATCAGTAAGTGCATCGATGACGTCGTCCCCACAGTGACCGTATGTACATACCAGAAGCCATGGATTACAGGGAACATCCGCACTGAGCTAAAGGCTAGAGCTGCCGCTTTCAAGTAGCAGGACTCTATCCCAGAAGCTTTTTAGAAATCCCGCTATGCCCTCCGACGAAACATAAAAAAGGGCAAAGCGTCAATAGAGGAGTAAGATCGAATCGTATTACACCGGCTCTGAATCTCGTCGGATATGGCAGGGCTTGCAAACCCAGTGACACAAGCCTACCAGGCGAGCTAAACTACTTTTATCCTCGCTTCGAAGCAAACACTGAAACATGCATGAGAGCACCAGCTGTTCCGGAAGACTGTGTGATCACGCTCTCCACAGCTCATGTAAGACCTTTAAACAGGTCAACATTCACAAGGCCGCCGGGCCAGACGGATTACCAGGACGTGTACTGCGAGCATAAGTTGACCAACTGGCAAGTGTCTTTTTTCCACCTCTCCCTGTCCGAGTCTGTAATACCAACATGTTTTAAGCAGACCACCATAGTGCCTGTGCCCAAGAACACTAAGGTAACCTGCCTAAATGACTACCGACCCGTAGCACTCACGTCTGTAGCCAAGAAGTGCTTTGAAAGGCTGGTCATGGCTCACATCAACACCCAGAAACCCTAGTCCCACTCCAATTTGTATACTGCCCCAACAGATCCACAGATGATGCAATCTCTATTGCACTCCACACTGCCCTTTCCCACCTGGACAAAAGGAACACCTATGTGAGAATGCTATTCATTGACTACAGCTCAGCGTTCAACACGATAGTGCCCTCAAAGCTCATCAAAAAGCTAAGGACCCTGGAACTAATCACCTTTTGCAACTGGATCCTGGACTTCCTGGGGGTGATGGGCTGCCCCCAGGTGGTAAGGGTATCAAATCAAATGTATTTATATAGCCCTTCTTACATCAGCTGATATCTCAAAGTGCTGTACAGAAACCCAGCCTAAAACCCCAAACAGCAAGCAATGCAGGTGTAGAAGCACGGTGGCTAGGAAAAACTCCCTAGAAAGGCCAAAACCTAGGAAGAAACCTAGAGAGGAACCAGGCTATGAGGGGTGGCCAGTCCTCTTCTGGCTGTGCCGGGTGGAGATTATAACAGAACATGGCCAAGATGTTCAAATGTTCATAAATGACCAGCATGGTCAAATAATAATAATCACAGTAGTTGTCGAGGGTGCAGCAAGTCAGCACCTCAGGAGTAAATGTCAGTGGCTTTTCATAGCCGATCATTAAGAGTATCTCTACCGCTCCTGCGGTCTCTAGAGAGTTGAAAACAGCAGGTCTGGGACAGGTAGCACGTCCGGTGAACAGGTCAGGGTTCCATAGCCGCAGGCAGAACAGTTGAAACTGGAGCAGCAGCACGGTCAGGTGGACTGGGGACAGCAAGGAGGAGTCATGCCAGGTAGTCCTGAGGCATGGTCCTAGGGCTCAGGTCCTCCGAGAGAAAGAACGAGAGAGGGTAGGTAACAACACATCCGCCACGCTCATCCTCAACACAGGAGACCCTCACTCATGACTGCACGGCCAGGCACGACTCCAACATCATCATCATCAAGTTCGCCGATGACACAACAGTGGTAGGCCTGATCACTGACAAGACACCCTATAGGGAGGAAGTCAGAGACCTGGCCGTGTGGTGCCAGGACAACAACCTCTCCCTCAACATGATCAAGATAAAGGAGATGATTGTGGACTACAGGAAAAAGAGGACCGAGCATGCCCCCATTCTGCAGTGGAGCAGGTTTAGAGCTTCAAGTTCCTTGGTGTCCACATCACCAACAAACTAACATGGTCCGAGCATACCAAGACAGTCGTGAAGAGGGCACGACAAAACCCCTCAGGAGACTGAAAAGATTTATCATGGGTCCTCAGATCGTCAAAAGGTTCTACAGCTGCACCAGAGAGCATCCAGACTGGTTGCATCACTGCCTGGTATGGCAAATGCTCGGCATCTACAAAGGGTAGTGCGAACGGCCCAATAAATCACTGGGGCCAAGCTTGCTGCCATCCAGGACCTCTATACCAGGCTGTGTCAGAGGAAGTACCTAAAAATTGTCAAAGACTCCAGCCACCCAGGTCATCGACTGTTCTCTCCGCTGTTGTATTTGGCGCATGTGACGAATAAAATGTGATTGGATTTGACACACACACACAAATCAGATCAACACAATGCTAATGGCTAGGGGTTGTTTCTGGACAGGGCCAGAGACTCTTTCCTAAATCCTACAAAATCCCCCCCCCCCCCCAGCTTTACCCCGAAATCTGTATGTTTGTTTTACAACCACTCGGCTAAGTTGGTTGTGCCAGTAGGTCACCTCCTGGGTAATGAATTGTAATTCCGACTACAAATGCATTTATTATATTTCATATTCAAAACACGTTTTCATCAAAATGTACATTTTAAAACAAAATCCACATATAAAAATCAAACTGACATAACATTTACAATAGAATCACATGGGGGGGAAATTCATCGTAAAACAGGTAAAAGAATAAAAGGGAGACCCTGTTGAATCTGATCTCTTGTGTTAAATGAGGCTATAGTGGTGGTATGTGGTTCTATCTAGAAGGTGCAGTGGGGACAGACTCTTTAAAGGGGCATTCTACTGAAACGGTAAAGAATAACAGTTTTAACTGTTGAATTTCTGTGGAATGACCCTTTAATGCACCAACTTCAAACAAGAACCTGAGCTACAGCAACTCAACAGCAAGTCTTTTATATCCATCCTCAGTTGGATTTACGTCATTAAAGCAACATCTGATGTTAGGGGCTAATTTCTTGTTGACATGATGAGACATCTGCATGTACTGTATGTTTGAACGGCCCTGCTGGCCGGTGAAACAACTACATACGCTTATTGTCTAAGAAATCATATTTCCATATCACTGGCTGAAATGTCAATTTCCTGGTTGCTCAGCATGAGCAGATTCCGAAGGCGGTTACTGTGCCTAACTGCCTACATTTCCCATGTTTCCTATACTACCCACCGTGCCCCTCTGGTGTCTGTACAGGTTCAACACCAGGTCCCTGATTTCGTCTCGTTTCCTCCGCACCTGTTGCCGTGGGAACCAGTGTTCTAGGCGCAGGGGGAGCTCAAAGTGCACCACAGGGTCCTAAAGGGAGAAAGGTCAGGAGAGAGATACAAGGTGTCTGTAGGTGTATGCCAGCATATGTGTTTGTGTATGTTCTCATAAGAGAAAAACATAAGTAACCTTGCCTGAGACCAGAAGACTCAAGCTTTAGCTCAGTTGGCTAACATGGTCTTGAGTTGTTCCGACGCACCAGTTCAATACCCGGCTGGTTACAGGTGGGAAGTGTGTGAATGTGTATGTATGTGTGCATTCTTATTTCAGGTACATAGTTACCTGCAGGAAACTCTCAACGTATTGCAGCAGGTATAGGCCGCAGTCACTGCTGTTGTCCTGTAGAGGGACTTTACAGTGGGAGCCTCTCATCTGCTCAGAACTGAACTCACGCACAGAGCCCTGACGCACCTCCCACTCTGACTGCAAGTACCTGACAGAGACACAGAGAGAGAGAGAGTACATTTAACACCCATAAGGAACATATTCACACACACACACAAACACCCTTCCATTCTGTCTACAGATATCTAACACACAGACACAGGCATATACACACCCATTCTGTCTACAGATATTTAACACACACGAAAAGTGAACACACTCACTCCCGTAAGAGTTTGAAGACACGCTCATGGAGGGAGAACTTGAGGGAGTCCATGATGAGAATGCAGGGTCTGAGATAAGAGAAAAGCATTTCACAATTGCATATAAACATCCAGTTATGAGCTCTTTGTATGTGTGTGTGTGTGTGTGTGTCTTTCCACTCACCTTTTACAGACATTCTCTCTGTGGCAGGTCTTCTCAGTGCAGTCCTAGGGAGAAGAAGAATGACAGAAGGTAAGAAAGAGAACCGAGGGAGAGAGACGGAAAACAATGAAATATGAGAACTTGAGAGCCAACATAAGAGCCCTAAAGACAGTTGTGTCTTACCGGAGGACCAGAAGGGGGCTGGAGTACTGAGTCACCCTGGACAACACTCTCTGAAACTACAGAGGAAACATCATCATCAGCAGCATTATCCTCCTCATGTTCCATCCCAGGGTTTCAGTAGTTCTTACGGTCATGATGTATGTTATCGCAGCACAGTGACATAGAGAATGGATTGTGTCTTAGTCTCATAAAAACACAGTAGATTAAAGCCTATTTAGTTCCGGCGTCATTCCCGGTTTCTGTCTGTGACTGGTGTTCTGATTGTTTTTGGATTACAAAAAACCAGAGCAGCTCTTAAACAATTCTCTCTCCTAAATGTTCTGGCTCCATCCTGCTACAGCTTTAGTTTTTCATTCTGTGCCCAAATACATCTGAAAGAAGGTGCATTTATCTAGACTACCCATAGTCATACTTCCTAGAGCAATGCAAATATTCACTCATGTTGAAATATTATGTACGTTTGATGGTTTCACAAAGGTCTAACGTCCTGTGAGAGACATGATGAGAATAGTTTAGTCACACATACCTGTAAGTGTCAGTTTGTCTTGGTTGTCAGTGTTGGTGGGACCAGGGGGAACATCAGTGACACCATTAAGCTTTTCAGACCCGGAGGCCTTCTCTTCAGCCTGGGCCTTGCCTGGCTTCTCCCCCCCTGTTCCCCTCAGCGAGGCTGGGCTGCTCCACTCCTCACACTGGGGATCCTCCAGGCCAGGGAAGCAGATCACCACCAAGTACCAGTGGGCTCTGTCATACAAGGAAGAAAGCACTATAAGTCACATGGTTTATTGATGTGCGTGTATGTGTGCGTGTACTTCTTTTCCTACATTATCAGGACCCCAAATTTCCTAAAAGGGTAGGAATTAGTTAAAATGCTATTTTAAGCTCAAGGGTTAGGTTTATGGTTTTGGGGTTAAGAGTGGGGTTAGGTTTAGGGTTAAGGAAAACAGAATGTGTAATAGTAAAAAAAAAAGTTTTTTTAAATCAAAACTGTGTGTGTGTGTGTGTGTGTGTGTGTGTGTGTGTGTGTGTGTGTGTGTGTGTGTGTGTGTGTGTGTGTGTGTGTGTGTGTGTGTGTGTGTGTGTCACTCACTCCTGATTGACAGGCACAAACAGGAAGTCTTTCTTGAAGATGTCCACATGTCGTGTCCATGTCTTCACTCTCTGGTGCCGCCGCTGCTGCGCTCTGGAGACAGACAACACATGTAACATACACTGCAATACAAATGCATGAATGATAAACCAAAATACACACACACACTTACGAGATGCTGGTGCTGTCCTCACTTGCGTTGTCTCTGCGTGTGAGCTGCTTGTAGAAGAAGCTGCTGAAGACATGAGAGCGATCAGCCACATCTTGTGGAGCCCTCTCCAGGAGCAGATACCTGTTGGGACAGAGACAGAGCCGTGCAGGGGTTGAAACTGTCCTCCATTTTGACCCAAACAGTTTTTTTGTTGTGTACAGAGGATGTCTCCGTTAGGGTAGATACTCCATGCAATCACTGATGTCACACTCACTTGAGGTAGAAATCGATGATGACATCATTCAGGAACTGGCCATTGTCAAGGCACTCCAGATCTTCTGTTGTCACGGTGATCCCTCCTTTGGAAGGCGGTGGAGGAAACTGGATCAACCTAAGAACAGGAGGATGAGAAAGAAGTTGAGCCATATATCTACACGTTTCTCTACAGCAAGTGTCTCCGTCTCAGGTCCTGGAGATTCATTGGGTGTGCAGGCTAACACACCTGTTTCAAAGACTCAACAAGTTGTGTAGCTTGCCTGCGTGTGGGGCCCTGGTGTGTGTACCGGGTCCAGTTGGAGCCAGGCTTGGGGCCCAGGTACACAGAGTAGGAGCCTCTGGTTCTGTGGTGACACACTGTGTACACGGGTCTGGGCTGGACTGGACTCCCCTGGAGGGGTGACAAATGACAGAGGTAGTATAATGGGTTACTTGTTGTCAATTTGATTATTAAATGTTACGAGCTTAGGGTTTTGTTATGGTTGAGCTTATTGACATCAGTCACACACACATCCGCACTCAAACACACTCAAAGTACTACCAACCTCAGTGAGGGGTACGATCTCTACCTCCCTCTGCTCCTCCTCCATCTGTACGTCTGTCTCTGTGTCTGGTAGTGTCTGTGACTCCCCCTCCACCTCTCGGTCCAGAGGGTCCAGCTCCAGCCCAGGTGTGTCTCTGTTCTGTTCTGGTTCTTGGTCCTGGTCTGGCTCTGTCCCAGGCTTGGCACTGTTATGGCCCAGTAGGGAGAGTAGCTGCGGATCCAGTCCAGTTCTGCTGACCAGCACCAGACTGTCATCCAATGACAGGAGGGGACTGTGGAGGTCAACAACCCAGTTGACAGGAGAGCTGCCACGGAGCCTTGCAGCGTCGACGTGCGGGGTGTTGTTGAGACAGATGATGTCGAGGATGGAGCGAAGGAGAGCCCCCTCCACCCCCTCCAGAGGGTCGCACAGAGTGAGCAAGAGAAAGGGACTGGCTTGACCTGTGAACACACACACATTCAAACAACACAATCAAATACATTTGCATAGCACATAGGCGTACACACACTTGAGCAAACACCACACACACACTTTGGTTCCACAAGGCAGGCTCTCACCAGTGGGTGGGTCTAAGGCCTGTTTGATTGACAGCTCACTCAGGTCTTCTTGGACGGCGGCTGCCTGGGTGTCTGACACGTAGAGGAGGAGGAGGGCGGGGGGGGGCTGCCCCCTCTCCCCCTCACCCTCCCACCCCAGCCCTCTCTCCTGTAGCTCCTCCCTGTCCCAGACGCTGTACCGCCACAGCTGACAGCGCTCCACAGTCACCATCACTTCTACCAGGCCCGAAGGCTCTGAAGACAGAGGGGAGAGAGAGGGGTCAACAACCTGGTCATCTAAACCTGGGGCTTATTCAGGAGACAAAGACCAGGAAAACTTACTATTCCACATACAGTAGTGATCAGGAGTCACAGGGGAAAGCACGTTAGCTCTCTGCAGACAGATTTCACCAGCAGAAAGGTGAAAAAGAGCACAAAAGCCCTGAGGGTCTCACACACACACACACACACAAAGACACACACGTGTGCACTCAGCTGAAGATGAGGATGGTATGCAGACAGACAGGAGGACCACAACAGGATCTATTTCAAGACAGAGTTTTTATATAGCCACCACACGAGGGGCTAGCGACCAGAGGGGCTAGCGACCACACGCGGTCTCGTTCAGGTTGGACCAAGTAATAATGCCATTGTTCCAAAAGGATTAAAGGTTAAATAGAGGACCAGGAATGGATGGTAAAAGCTGTGGCGACAACACAAAACAAGAGGGTGCTGAATTACCTTGAATTGGTATGATGATTCTTTGGTTTGTGATCTGCAGAGGAGGAAAGAAAGGGCCACACGTCACATAAGCACTGCAAGAGTACAAGCCACTATGTATTGAATGTTTATTCTAGTATGTACTGCATCTTCTCCACAGTCGGAGCACAGTGTTCAGAGCATTACCCTGAGGTTCCCGCTGGCCTCCCCACGGACCCCCCCACAGTGCAGGGAAGAGAAGGGCAGGCCCATATTCTCAGAGTCCTCAGTGCTGGGGAAGGGGGCCACCCCAAATCCTGTCACCACCACAGGCACCAACTGAAACAAACACACACACAAACACTTTGATAAGTGACACACACAAGTGCATGCAAGCACACAACAACCATGCTTTCTGATAACAAGGGCACAAGAGAATCCAGATAAACAAGGAGACATAGAAAGGGTTTGTGTGCGAGAGACTTAGTTAATCAACAGATCGGTTTAACATACACTATATATAGACAAAACTATGTGGACACCCCTTCAATTTAGTGGATTCGGCTATTTCAGCCACATGCGTTGATGACAGGTGTATAAAATCCAGCACACAGCCATGCAATCTCCATAGAAACATTGGCAGTAGATTGGCCTTACTGAAGCCCTCAATGACTTTCAACATGGCACAGTCATAGGATGCCACCTTTCCAACTAGTCAGTTCATCAAATTTCTGCTCTGCTAGAGCTGCCCCGGTCAACTGTAAGTGCTGTTATTGTGAAGTGGAAACGTCTAGGAGCGACAACGGCTCAGCCGCGAAGTGGTAGGCCACATACTCTCACAGAACAGGACCGGCAAGTGCTGAAGCGCATAGCTGGTAGAAATCGTCTGTTCTCGGTTGCCAGAAGAGTGGAAGCTGTTATAGCAGCAAAGGGAGGACCAACCTCATATTAATGACCATTATTTTGGAATGAGATGTTCGACAAGCATACTTTTGATAATGCAGTGTATGCGTGTTCATTTGTTTGTGGTGCAGCCGAGGGCATTTGGCTCGTCCTCCTATGATTTGACCGACTACATTACGTGGGAGCTACAGTATCCCCACACTGGCCTCTAAAGCCTGGCAGGCAGCAGGTGGTGGTTCTACCCCCTCGGGCCAGTCTAGTCACGCAACGCCCTCCCTCACTAACACCACCTGACTCTGTACTCTCATCCCTCTGTGAGCAGCCCTTTGTGACATCACTGTAATCTATACTCTTGAGTCGCTATTCACAATTTCCCCACCATAGGGGAAAACACTGGGAGTTCTCACAATGACAATAGGTGTATTTTATATAGCGCTTTTCATACAAAATCTCAGTCGCTTTTAAACTAGCAGAAAACCTCAACTGACGGCAAAAGAAAATTAAATTTACATGTTGCTCATGAGTGCATTTCACACTTCTTTTAGATTAGAATTGGATTGTAAGGCTCGTATGAATGTCCTGCTTAACATAACGTTTGTGTCATGTCGCCAATCAACTGCATTATACTTCTTTTTTTTTAAACACTTAAACCGGTAAAAATGCCCTTTGGCTAGCTTTGCTACCAGCCTATGTCAATGAGCGTTAGTGTAGAACACGGGGATGTGTGAAGCCTACTCCTCAGCCTGAAGTGTCTGAACAGCTAGCTTTACACGTGGAGCTGACTGGTAAGACGCTTCAAGAGGGCGGTCATATGTTCTAGCAAGGCAGTGGTTCTGGGATCGAGCATCGGTGTTAGCCGAACCAGGAGGAAGTGGTACTCACTAAGCAAGCAGCATGTCCCCTATTCTGCCCTCTGTGATGTCATCCATTGTGAGATCCCCCTATTCCATCCTTTGTGATGTCAGAAGTTGTTTTTGCCCACCTGAGAGTGCATCTCTGCCACCATTTGTTCCTGAGAATGATTTCTCTGGGGCTTAGACTCACTAGCGCCAGTCTGTGGCCGAAGGACTGAACTGCGGGACGGGGTGACTACCTCCTCCTCATCACTGGAGAGAACAACTAGAAAACACACACACACACACACAGATTAAACCTGTTGCAGTGAAATACTGTTACACACTAGGCTTGGGCAGTATACTGTATACTGAGATATTTTGAAATAAAGAGCGTACGATTTTCAAAATTCTAATTTTCTAAATTCTAATTAAATTCAGGTACATTTGTTAACAACTAGCACATGGCGCAAACATAAGTGGATGTGATGTGACCTCCACAGTTGAGCAGCAAAGAGAGGTGATCAAGTTACAATAGAAATTCACTACTAATGTTTGCCAAGTAAATATCTTATAACTAGTATAAGTTAACCATCTCCAGCTCAAGGCTCCAGCTATGCATTTGATTTGCTAACTTGCTAGCTATAGGTGGCTAACTTATAAAATCAGAAGATTCTTGGTTACAGCAGACTATCAATCCCCTCCTGGATCAAGTTCGAGTGTAGTCCTTTGAGAACTTAATGAGCTGGGTTGTCTGTCCTTGCATTTAGTTTATGTTCGCTTGCGCTTGTTAGCATTTACGTAGCGCCCGCTATGGGATTTCACAAGTACTTTGTTAGCATACTTATTTATTTTTTACGTTTGCAAAGAAATAGCCGCCCTTGTGTGCACTACCGGTAATACCGTATGGTACTGGAACGGTATGGACATCTGGATAACACCCAACCCTATATTACACACACACGACTGTGGTGTAATGGACTATGAAACAAAGACAGGGACAGCAATGCTGTCCTGCTATGTTGGGGGGGCAGTAACCATAGCAATGGCAAAGTGTTGTAGGCCACAGCTAGTGCTATGTTGGGGGGGCAGTAACCATAGCAATGGCAAAGTGTTGTAGGCCACAGCTAGTGCTATGTTGGGGGGGGGGCAGTAACCATAGCAATGGCAAAGTGTTGTAGGCCACAGCTAGTGCTATGTTGGGGGGGCAGTAACCATAGCAATGGCAAAGTGTTGTAGGCCACAGCTAGTGCTATGTTGGGGGGGCAGTAACCATAGCAATGGCAAAGTGTTGTAGGCCACAGCTAGTGCTATGTTGGGGGGGCAGTAACCATAGCAATGGCAAAGTGTTGTAGGCCACAGCTAGTGCTATGTTGGGGGGGCAGTAACCATAGCAATGGCAAAGTGTTGTAGGCCACAGCTAGTGCTATGTTGGGGGGGCAGTAACCATAGCAATGGCAAAGTGTTGTAGGCCACAGCTAGTGCTATGGCACACACATGCAAGCACACATATACTTTTTTTTACACACAAAAAGGCGATACTGGCAGAGACATATACACACACACTGGGCATACTGACAGTCGCAATCACACACCCAGTTGTCATCATTAACAGACACTGAAGGGCTCAGGCTCAGCGCCCGAAGCAGAAAAATAGACTACATTTAGCAACGGTCATCAAAATTGTTAAAAGGTTTTAAAACAATACTAATAAATGCAACAGGCAAAGAATGAAGATACTCTAAACTTTTAGCATTTTTAAAATCCATCGGATATGGACTGAATTATGGCACATAAAACATTTTACTGGCACGGACAAATAATTAATGGATTTCAGGGATTTCACTTTTTTTTTCTTAGAATGCACTCATATGTTCTAATGGTATTATGTATTTTTTTAATTTGTTGTGTTAAAAATAAAGATGATGTGCCTCATTTGCATAAATACACTAACATAGAGGTGGAACAGGGCTGCACCCACCTGCTCCGTCTTCCCTACCTGCACCCACCTGCTCCGTCTTCCCTACCTGCACCCACCTGCTCCGTCTTCCCCACCTGCTCCGTCTTCTCTACCTGCACCCACCTGCTCCGTCTTCCCCACCTGCTCCGTCTTCTCTACCTGCACCCACCTGCTCCGTCTTCCCTACCTGCACCCACCTGCTCCGTCTTCCCTACCTGCTCCGTCTTCCCTACCTGCACCCACCTGCTCCGTCTCCCTACCTGCTCCCACCTGCTCAGTCTTCCCTACCTGCACCCACCTGCTCCGTCTTCCCTACCTGCACCCACCTGCTCCGTCTTCCCTACCTGCTCCGTCTTCCCTACCTGCACCGTCTTCCCCACCTGCACCCACCTGCTCCGTCTTCCCTACCTGCACCCACCTGCTCCGTCTTCCCTACCTGCTCCGTCTTCCCTACCTGCACCCACCTGCTCCGTCTTCCCTACCTGCTCCCACCTGCTCAGTCTTCCCTACCTGCACCCACCTGCTCCGTCTTCCCTACCTGCTCCCACCTGCTCAGTCTTCCCTACCTGCTCCCACCTGCTCAGTCTTCCCTACCTGCACCCACCTGCTCCGTCTTCCCTACCTGCACCCACCTGCTCCGTCTTCCCTACCTGCTCCGTCTTCCCCACCTGCACCGTCTTCCCCACCTGCTCCGTCTTCCCCACCTGCTCCGTCTTCCCTACCTGCACCCACCTGCTCCGTCTTCCCTACCTGCACCCACCTGCTCCGTCTTCCCTACCTGCACCCACCTGCTCCGTCTTCCCTACCTGCACCCACCTGCTCCGTCTTCCCCACCTGCTCCGTCTTCCCTACCTGCACCCACCTGCTCCGTCTTCCCTACCTGCACCCACCTGCTCCGTCTTCCCTACCTGCACCCACCTGCTCCGTCTTCCCTACCTGCACCGTCTTCCCCACCTGCACCCACCTGCTCCGTCTTCCCCACCTGTACCCACCTGCTCCGTCTTCCCTACCTGCACCCACCTGCTCCGTCTTCCCTACCTGCACCCACCTGCTCCGTCTTCCCTACCTGCACCCACCTGCTCGGTCTTCCCTACCTGCACCCACCTGCTCCGTCTTCCCTACCTGCTCCCACCTGCTCCGTCTTCCCCACCTGCACCCACCTGCTCCGTCTTCCCCACCTGCTCCGTCTTCCCCACCTGCACCCACCTGCTCCGTCTTCCCCACCTGCACCCACCTGCTCCGTCTTCCCTACCTGCACCCACCTGCTCCGTCTTCCCTACCTGCACCGTCTTCCCCACCTGCACCCACCTGCTCCGTCTTCCCTACCTGCACCCACCTGCTCCGTCTTCCCTACCTGCACCCACCTGCTCCGTCTTCCCTACCTGCACCCACCTGCTCCGTCTTCCCTACCTTCACCCACCTGCTACGTCTTCCCCACCTGCTCCGTCTTCCCTACCTGCACCCACCTGCTCCGTCTTCCCTACCTGCACCCACCTGCTCCGTCTTCCCTACCTGCACCCACCTGCTCCGTCTTCCCTACCTGCACCGTCTTCCCCACCTGCTCCGTCTTCCCCACCTGCACCCACCTGCTCCGTCTTCCCTACCTGCACCCACCTGCTCCGTCTTCCCTACCTGCACCCACCTGCTCCGTCTTCCCTACCTGCACCCACCTGCTCCGTCTTCCCTACCTGCACCCACCTGCTCCGTCTTCCCTACCTGCACCCACCTGCTCCGTCTTCCCTACCTGCACCCACCTGCTCCGTCTTCCCTACCTGCACCGTCTTCCCTACCTGCACCGTCTTCCCCACCTGCACCGTCTTCCCCACCTGCACCCACCTGCTCCGTCTTCCCTACCTGCACCCACCTGCTCCGTCTTCCCTACCTGCACCCACCTGCTCCGTCTTCCCTACCTTCACCCACCTGCTACGTCTTCCCCACCTGCTCCGTCTTCCCCACCTGCACCCACCTGCTCCGTCTTCCCCACCTGCACCCACCTGCTCCGTCTACCCTACCTGCACCCACCTGCTCCGTCTTCCCTACCTGCACCCACCTGCTCCGTCTTCCCTACCTGCACCCACCTGCTCCGTCTTCCCTACCTGCACCCACCTGCTCCGTCTTCCCTACCTGCACCCACCTGCTCCGTCTTCCCTACCTGCACCCACCTGCTCCGTCTTCCCCACCTGCACCCACCTGCTCCGTTTTCCCTACCTGCACCCACCTGCTCCGTCTTCCCTACCTGCACCGTCTTCCCCACCTGCACCCACCTGCTCCGTCTTCCCTACCTGCACCCACCTGCTCCGTCTTCCCTACCTGCACCCACCTGCTCCGTCTTCCCTACCTGCACCCACCTGCTCCGTCTTCCCCACCTGCTCCGTCTTCTCTACCTGCACCGTCTTCCCTAACGGCACCCACCTGCTCCGTCTTCCCTACCTGCACCCACCTGCTCCGTCTTCCCCACCTGCACCCACCTGCTCCGTCTTCCCCACCTGCACCCACCTTCTCCGTCTTCCCCACCTGCACCGTCTTCCCCACCTGCACCCACCTGCTCCGTCTTCCCTACCTGCACCCACCTGCTCCGTCTTCCCCACCTGCTCCGTCTTCTCTACCTGCACCCACCTGCACCGTCTTCCCTAACGGCACCCACCTGCTCCGTCTTCCCCACCTGCTCCGTCTTCCCCACCTGCACCCACCTGCTCCGTCTTCCCCACCTGCACCCACCTGCTCCGTCTTCCCCACCTGCACCCACCTGCTCCGTCTTCCCCACCTGCACCCACCTGCTCCGTCTTCCCCACCTGCACCGTCTTCCCCACCTGCACCCACCTGCTCCGTCTTCCCTACCTGCTCCGTCTTCCCCACCTGCTCCGTCTTCTCTACCTGCACCCACCTGCACCGTCTTCCCTACCTGCACCCACCTGCGCTGTCTAGCCTCATTAATTACTGTTGTAGAATTCAACAAGTGTGTCAATAGCAGGATAAGTTTCTAGACGGAGTGTTAAATCTCAGATGAAGCTTTATCGTTCTTAGAGATGCAACAGAAAGACAATGTATTCCATTGAGCTCATTTCAGCCATTGCCGGGGTGTCTGACAGGTCATTATAAAAATGTCTGTGGTCGTAACGCTAACGAAAGGCACAAGCAAGAGTATGAAAGAGTCGCAGGAGTAAAATGAAAGCAAATAATCGAGTGAGATTTAAGTGACAAGTGGATTTGACCCCTCAAACAGAGGAAATATAAGGTATACAGATGCTCAGGTGGGCAGGGCATGCACGTTGTTACTACATTATAATGTAACCACTCCAGGAGGGGGAGGAATCTGTGTGTTTCTTTATTTCTGTATGTTTGTTTCAATAAGAGAGATGGGGTGAAAGAAGCACACACAACAGGAGTGAAGGTATGCAGCATACAGTGTGCTCTATACTCACTGGGTTCAGCAGGGCTGGGTTTGGGTGACCTATCCTGGCTGGAGGACAGGCACAGCCTCAGGGTTCCTCTCCTCTCCTTTCCACAGCTGGGGTTAGAGGGGCTAACAACTTCCTCGTCTTCCCCCACAGTGACAACCATCAAGGTCCCGTCAAAGTCAGAGGGATCCACCTCTACCTCTATGGATGCTACATTGGTGTCTCTGGCCCCTGTCCCCTCCAGACAGAGCCGTTTTGGGAGAAGTCCTCCCACGCCTCTGGACTCCCCGGACAGGCGCAGCACGCTCCCCCTGGAGCGCCTGGAGGTGTCTGTGGTCAAGCTCTCCACCGCTCCATCCTTCATCCATCCATCCTTCATCTGTCCATTACAGTAGAGCCCAGACTCCCTCCTACATCTCTCCCACTGGAAACAGAGGGATAAAGGTTGTGTTAAGCTGGGGGCTGGTTGTCTATGGTTTCTAGCTTTCAGGTTTTTGGCTTTAGCCTTAAAGTCAGACAACTTTAATGTCAGTATTAAGGTAACTTCTATCCAGAGATCCTACCTCAGCGCGTGTGGATTCACTTGAACCTGAATTGGACTTCCTGGTCCTGGTGGATTGTGGGTAACGCTGTTTCTGGTGCCTGTCCCCCTCAGTAAAGGTCACCTCCTCCAGGGGTACCCCAGACCTGCGCCTCCCTGACACACTACCCTCTGCAGAGTAAAGGGACGGTGATAAAGTTATCACACCAGATACAATAAATGTGTTCCTACTCTCCAGAAAGTAGGGCAGCAGATATGGAAAAACAAACGACCGTAGAGAATTAAATCAACGTTGCCTGTGTATGTGGGTGTGTGTGCGTGTGTAAGAGAGGAAAAGAAAGGTGCAGATTCAGCAGGTCTTTGTTTTACAGCTCTATAAAGTAAAGTGTTTGTTTATTTACAACAGGCTTGAATCCAGGAATACTGCAGAGCCTTTCCAATAAGGAGAACCCTCGGGGGGGCAGGACGGTAGGAGTGTGTGTGTGATCTTCACTGCATCTCTTGGGCCTCATAAACGTTGCATAAATGTAACACTAAATATCTGTATAATTTCGGAAAAGATTGCGCACGCAGAAAAATATTGTGATTATTAATTTGGCGCACGCCATACATACATACATGCATGTTTCCATTATAAACCAAACCTGTCGTAAACTTGTGCGCGCCTGAACGAGCATTATAACTCCGCCTGAAAAAACACCCATCATTCACCTTTTATGGTGACAATAACGCCCGTATGTGCTGTATACTTTGGAAGTATTGGAATTAGGCCAAGACAGTATCTAAAGGAAATAGCAATGCATGGCAAACTTGATCAAATGTCTTTGGAGGTGTTGGCAGAATGTTTTCTTTTGCAGTGACATTTGCTGTATATGACCATTTCTGAAAGACAAAAACAATTGCAAATTGTTGTGGACCTGTAAACAGATTCTTCGAATGCAATAACGTTTTACCTTCACTTTTCCCCAAACCTAAATAAGCTGCACTGCCCGCGAATTCTGAAACGGTGTCTACTCTGATAAAATGTTAAACTACAGTAGGCCTAGTTACAGTGGTAGCCTATACATCTCAATGCAAAAGATCAACTGTCTGTTCACCGGTTAAATTCTACTGTGTTATAAAACTACACTCCCTGTCAGATGCATAGAGCAAAAACTTGTAGTTATGATAGCATTTAACTGAACTAGTTAAATTAAGGTTCAATAAAAACAACGATAATATCTAATAGGCCCAATTAAATGAGAGATGCACACTGTACATTTGGCATCTTGTTATTATATTTAGCTAGGCTACATGTTTTTTATTATAAATAAGAGTGCCATATATTCCACATTTGCACAAGGCTACTACTTTTGCCTTCTTGTAATGCAATACTTCAACCACTAGAAACTGTGCGTACTCATGGTCTAAAGTTTGAGGGAAGATAAGCACATTCTCACGTCAAGTTCAGTTTTGAAAAAAATTGCAATTTTTGAGTGAAAACTGGCGGACACATGTTTCAGGGCATATTTTGTGCATACGCAATTTTTATAAATGAGGCCCCTGGTCCTCACCGTTCTCCTCTCCTATTATCACTTCTTTCATCTCCTCTTCTTCCTCTGACCCCCCTCTGTGGTGTGACCTAAACAAGAGAGAAAGAAGGAAAGAAAGTCAGAAGCCACCCAAACAAAATTCTACTGTCTGTATACTTACTCTGTGTTTTAACTCGATCGCTCACTGGCATCCTAAATTCAGCAACATTTAACCCAGCATTACCTCGTCTCCTTGCGGGTCGAGGTGGGTGTGTCGTGGTCATGGGGTCTCTTTCTGTATTGGGGATCATCTCTCCGATCCTCTCCCCCCTCTCTGCTGCTCTGAGACACCCTCCTCTGCCCACTCCCCAACCACGACTCTCTCTTTCTCTCTCCATTGCCAGTCATCAGGCCACGCCTTTTCTTGTCCAGGTAGGCCAGCCCCTGTTCAGTCTTTAAAACGTCCGTGAGGACCAACTGGATCTGCCTGATGAAGGAAGGAACGGAACCAGTCAGAACCTTTACAGCTCTACGACCATTCTGTGTCATCATGACCTGATATGACATTCCGGCTTATATGATAACCATTCTGACCATGTACATGTTAGTTAACCAATAGGGAAACTGTGTGAGGCTATAGGGGGAGGGGCAGACAGGTGGAATGGGGTTGATAGTACCAGGCAGTGTGTCTGTGTGGTAAAGATAAGCACTGCTGCTGTAGCTATATCTCTACAGTACCAGTAATGGTGGTGTACCCGGAGCATGTAAGCTACCTTTGAGAATAATACTTAGGGGAAGAGCCCCATCTGTGGAACGTTTGGAAAACTGCACCCAATGACAAAGTGGCTTAATTCTACTTTACCGTGCAAAGGCTCCCAATTAGTTCACAGATAATAACATGACTTCAAATGTATATTTTGGCAGTATAAGATTAAGACAAAGGCTGTATCTTACTAAGTGCCCGTGTTATAGAGTAAAATCATCTATGAACCTACAACAATCTAACCAGACTACGTATGCTTGCTTCCTAACATAACTTTCCATCTGTGGCTCCATAAATGCTGCTCCTCACCTGTCCATTGCTGCTTGGGCTAAAGCCACCTGGCCATGATCCAAAGAGATGGATCCATTCTGCTGACGGGAATCTTGGAGTTTGATTCTGTCTCCAGCAATCTGGGACCAATGAATCTGTTGGAGAAAGGGAGGCAGGAGGAAAGTTACTGACCCACTGCCCTGACCACAATATTAAAACCTTGGGGAAAAAGGTTAAAGGTGAAATCTGTCGTTTCATTTATTTTCAGTCATTTTAATGTTGTGTGTGTGAAGGAGAGAGGGACAGAAGGTGAGAAAGTTTTGGGGTCAGCTAAGGTCTTTCAGGTATAATTGTGTTTCTTACTAAATGTTTGACCCCATAAGCCCTACTTAGTGTGCCCTACTTAGGCTAGGCGAACTGAATGAGTGTGCTCGCATTCTCCCTTAAAAGACCTTTGATTGAAAAGTCGCAATAGTACCGTAGCCAGTATACACTTCCTCAGAAGTCTGAATTAATCTAACATAACTCAAGACATCTGTCATTCATTTTTTTGTTGTTGTTGAAATATTAGTCGCACAATTTTACATCTAACTAAGATGTTTGGTGCAGTTTTTCTCAACTGAAAAAATGTACATGAAAGCGATTCGTCTCTCGTTGAATGACGACAAACACTTCATTAAAGAATCCCTACTGTTGACCAATCACAGACGAAAAGGCGTAGACTTCGGCTTGCCTCAAGAAAAAAATACCGTGTGCACGAACAACCGAGAAAACCCTTGCCGAAAACCAAAACGAACAGAAACGTCGTCATGATATATGCACGAACTGTTTCAGATGTTTACCATGCGGACGCCTTAAGAGAAAGGTTACCCAAAGAGAATAACATCTACCTGTGCCTCTTCATTCCCACATCCCAACTCTGAAGAAAGGAGGGTCTTAGGGATTTTGAGTGGACTTCCCATCTAAAAAGCAGAAAGGGGTACTGTTACTATGCTCACTATTATTGATTATATTTCTTGCACACTGACTGAGAAAAAGACTAGGAATCCCAATGAATTAATATAACCAGGCAGGCCAGACATACTTGAGCGTTATCCACCTTGTCAACGGCCAGTGAAATGGTTAGAGCTCTCCTGTGGTCCATCATGACCAAGCTATGGTCCCTCAGGGCTTGATGGACACTCCTTCTCCAGAGCCTCCTGTCACCAACCAAGGCAGCGATGGCGATGCAGCAAGAAAGATCTGCAGCAGACACACATGGTATACATTCACTTTCATATCTGTCAGTTTAAATGTGCATACCTTGGGGATGTATGTTGTTAAATACAGTATCAGGTGCGTGCAAGTGTGATTATTTTTAGTTTGTACTTAATGTGTAATGCTTTTGCCATGACAAATACAAGTATTGTTTATAAACTTGCAATAGCAGTTAGTAAGCAACTACAGGTTCATTATGGGTACATGTTCTGTATCTCTCAATCCACAAGAACAGCAGCATCTTGACAGGTCAGTGTGGTGCATATATTTTACAGCATTAGCATGCTATAGTCCATGGGCCAGGTCGGGCTCACTTGGGAAGACGATGTCTCAGTGATTTTCTTGAAGGTCTATGTCCCTAGAGTTGTGCGATAGCAGTGCTGCAAAGGCAGCTTTCTCTGTGTTATCACGATTTCTTTCATCCCTCCATCCCATTCATTTTTCACCATAGCGGTTTTACCAGCTGAAAAACAATGTCAGTATTCTTAAAGTTATTGCTCACATATACACTTTAATCATATATCATTGAAAGCTTAGATTCGCAGCTATCCATCAGACACATTTTTGGAAGGTTAGGTATAAATGGCTTTAAAATGGAAACCCTGATACATTTTAAACTTTGTTTGACAAGTGGATCTGAAAGGTCATGAAATTACCTTTCAAATTGTATATAATATAACCAACTTTGAAAATACCACCTACAACAATTGTTTAAAAATAGCCCTTATTGTGCAATTGACATTAGAATGTTGGAAACTTACCCTTAGAATTTCATGTCTTGGGGCAGCTATGGTTTTGGATTGTAACATCGGTGATAGAAGCACCAAATTCCACACACAGTGAGAAAAGGGTTTCAAAAACATTTGTAGATACAGGGCCATCACAGGGTTCACGCATTAACCCCACAGAAACCTTTTTCCAAAATGGCACCAAACAACTCAATGGGGTCTTATTGGATCGATTTTGCATGACCATACCTGTATGAAACAATTGTAATACACCCAACAATATCTTAAATTGGTTATAAGCCACCCAAACAAAATTCTACTGTCTGTATACTTACTCTGTGTTTTAACTCGATCGCTCACTGGCATCCTAAATTCAGCAACATTTAACCCAGCATTACCTCGTCTCCTTGCGGGTCGAGGTGGGTGTGTCGTGGTCATGGGGTCTCTTTCTGTATTGGGGATCATCTCTCCGATCCTCTCCCCCCTCTCTGCTGCTCTGAGACACCCTCCTCTGCCCACTCCCCAACCACGACTCTCTCTTTCTCTCTCCATTGCCAGTCATCAGGCAACTTGTAAGTCGCTCTGGATAAGAGCATCTGCTAAATGACTTAAATGTAAATGTAAATAATGATGTAGAATACACAACCAAATGAGCCAAGTGTGTCATATATACAAAGATGTTCAATTATTCACAGAACTGTGGTAAGAATGTGCCCAAAAAGGTGTCAGAATCACTGATTTCTGAAGATGTTTAAATTCTTAATTGCAATATTTCATCTTCAAACATTTAAAATGGATTTATACTTGTAAATATTCATGAATGTGGGCTGACTAAAAGGATATACAGTGTTATCCTATTAAACTATTTTCATTATGAGGACTATAAACCTGCCCCAGATATTCCATGTAGTAAAATCCAATGTTGGGCCTGTTGAGGCCAGTTATATTAATTGATACTTTTAGTTTTCTAATAACAGACCAACCTGCTACAGCCCCATAGTAAGAATACATCTTAAAGGGATAATCCACCCCCTGAAGTAAAAATCATGAAATGTTCCCCATGATTTAAGTTCTCAGTGGTCCGTCTGTGAAATCACAAATCATGCAAGAACGTATCATAGCCACATGGTTCTTGTCACTGGAGATAGAGGATAACACACCATCATTTTCATGACACTCTTAAAACAATGACCTACAATCCAACTCGACAAATCAGCCAATAGATGGTATGGGCATACTTGTCCATCCGTTTATATCATCATGACAAAGTATATATTTCGCTTAGATGTGCTCAATTTAGTGTAAATTATTCAACTCAGTTTCTCCTTCAAGTACCATCTCGCAACGCAACCTGTGTGTCTGTGGGTAAGGACCCGTTGCCATAGCAACGTACTTTGCACCTGCTCTGGGCAACAGAGTTGCAATTTGAACTTGGTGAGATAGACTCCTAAATTAATGGGTGCAGTTTGTTTAGGCAATTTTACAGCTAGCCATCTACTTCACATGCTGATATTGACTTTGGTATTATTGTGTGGATTTACATTTGCTAGATAGCTAGCCAGCCCAGAGTGAGCATTGCATTGTGGGTTTTGTTGTGGACTTGAGCTGCAAAGATTTCCACAACAATTTTCGCATACCAACCTTATTATAATGACAAAAAATAAAAATTTGTTCACAAAAAATATAGTTTTCACATATTACTGTTATTTAACACAGTTTGACACTGTTTAACATAGGAATTAGGGGTTTGGGATGGATTATCCCTTTACATTTTGACTAATTATGTGGTTATTATGTGGTTATTTTGGTTTTCTGCTCTCATCTAAATAATAGGTTAAAACATATTGGCATTCACACGGAATTTTACAAGTGTTCTAATCCTCTGCTTTATGAAAACAGTTGATAGGATAACATTGTATATCATTTTAAATCAGCCCACAGCCATGAATATGTACATGTATAAAATAATCTTTTATTTAAAGATAAAATATTGCAATTAGTCCCCATGCAGTCTTTGTAATTGATTCTTTCAAATCATTGTGTTTATTTAATGAAATAAACTCAAATATATTTTTTATCAATTATATCCCCAAGCCTCCTTTGGCCCTGGAAATGCTCAGGCTGATCATACGGGCGTTAGGAAACAAATGTTAAGATATTTACATACACAGCCCTGATTGGCTGATAGGATGCTCTAGAGCGCACCCGCTTACCCAGATTAACAGTCATTGGTCTATTATAATCAGATCACATTGTGATGTCATCTGGGCCAAAAGTTCCATCCCACCTGAACAGACTGAAATTTACAGGCATTTTTTCTTCTAAATAGCCCTTACACAAAAACTGCATTATCAAAATTTTCACAATTTCAAGTGTTATTTCGACCTCTGTGTGGAAAGATTAATTTAAAAAAAACACGTAAATCACATTAACTGCACTGCCCCTTTAAGCATTGAAATGTTAAGAAATCAGTGATCAGGACAGCTTTTTGGGCACACCCCAGGTCTGTGAATCATTTAACATATTTATATAGCTGGCACAATTGGCTCATTTGGTTGTGTATTCTACATCCCTATGACCATTTTAAGATATTATTGGGCATACTACAATTATGATTCATACAGGTATGGTCATGCGAAATTGATCCAATAACACCCCATTGGGTTGTTTGGCAGCCATATTGGAAAAAGGCTTCAGTGGCGTTAATGCGTGAATCCTGTGATGGTCCTGTATCTACAGATGTTTTTAAAACCCTGTTCTGTGTGTGTGCAATTTAATGCTTTTATCACCGAAGTTACAATCCCCATAGCTGCCCCACTATATGGAATTATATGGCTAAGCTTCCAACACTCCAATTTCAAGGGTATTGTTGTCACAATACCAGTATTGCAATACTAGGAAGTAAGGAAGCAAAGGAAACAAAACACGAAGTGGACTGGGTAGCCATTTCTTAAGGAAAACATTCATAATGTTGGGAAAAACAGCCTTATGTTGTCACCCAGAGTCACATTTGAAGTTGTTTATATGTATACCACTTAAAAGGTAATTTCATGACCACCCAAATGTATCAGGGTTGACTTTTTTAAGCATGAGCATTACAACATGTTGATGGCTAGTTGTGAATCTAAGTTTACTAATATGATTAAAGGGTAACGTTATAGGTGAGCAATAACTGGTTCTATACTGACATTGGAATTTTACGATATGACGAACAATGGTAAAAATGAATGGGATGGAGGGATGAAAAGAGTGATAACACGGAGAAAGCTGCCATGAGACATCGTCACCCCAAGAGTGAGCCCGCCGGCCCTCATTTGGGGGTCTGGCCCGTGCCATGGACTACTATGCTAGCAATCACTGGTTAGTCCTCAGGTCGCTACTCGTTGCATTTCGCTAACGTTAAATATTACTCGTATAATGGTTATCTTCATATGTGCCATTTGTCATTCTAGAATATCATTCAACTATACACAGTCAAGCTAGCTAACTAAACCTGGCAACAAGCTGCCTGTAACTTCAGAGACATTTGGTGTAGGCGAGCCTTAGCTAGCATCTATGAATAGGCTAACGTTAGCTAGCTAGCAGATAACTTTTGTCCCCAGTTCTCATACTTACTCGGTAATACAGTGAGTTAGTGCAACATACACACGCGTGACCAAAGAATGAGGAGACGGAAAATGTACACAGCTACTGCACTCTCCAAATCATCTTGCTGATTAATTGCAACGCACATAAAATCATAAATACACGTTGTTGGCAAAGGTTGCCGTTGTTTTCAAGCTTTTCCTGGTTCAGAAGAACATCCTGTTGTTTCCGGAAGTGAACAATCTAGCTATATGAGACCATAGAATGAGAATATTATTTGCATCCACGTCTGTTTTATGACTTTATTATTTGGTTACAAATGTACATTTATATGATATTAAATATGAAATACATTGAATTATTCTAATATACCTTCATAGTATCAAATTATTTGATATGTAGGCTACTCATGGTCCACATAACATTTTTCATTTAATGTTGCAGATATGTTTTAATGATTCAAGAAATGTTTTAATGATTCATTGCACTTCTTGATAAAGTTCATCAGATACTTTAATATCTAATTGCTCATAATTTACATTCTGAGAAGTTATATGCACACAAAACAATAAAAGACAAGTCATTCATATACTTTTCAAATATTACTGTTCAAATTTTTTTTATTTTTTTATTTTTTTTATGTAACCTTTATTTAACTAGGCAAATCAGTTAAAAACAAATTATTATTTACAATGACGGCCTACCCCGGCCAAACCCGGACGACACTGGGCCAATTGTGCGCCGCCCTATGGGACTCCCATTCACGGCCGGATGTGATACAGCCTGGATTCGAACCAGGGACTGTAGTGACGCCTCTTGCACTGAGATGCAGTGCCTTAGACCGCTGCGCCACTCGGGAGCTGAAGCTGCAGCAGGGGCATCAAGCCAGCTCAGTCCCTGGGTGGAGGGGTTGGTGAGCAGGCCATCACATGCTGCAGCCACAAGGGTCATCTAGGCTCACTGGACCCAATACTGACCTGAGATCACCGTATATAATTCACATCAAATCAAATCTTATTTGTCACATGCGCCGAATAACTTACAGTGAAATGCTTACTTACAAGCCCTCAACCAACAATGCAGTTTTAAGAAAAAAAGTGTTACGAAAGTATTTACTAAAATAAACTGAAGTAAAAAATAAAAATAAATAATAATAAGAAGAAGAAGAAAAATAGAAAAATAACAGATAATTAAGGAGCAACAATAAAATAAATAAATAGCAGTGTAAAAATGGGGTATGGGGACAATGCAAATAGTCTGGGTAGCCATTTGATTAGCTGTTCAGGAGTCTTATGGCTTAGGGGTAGAAGCTGTTAAGAAGCCTTTTGGACCTAGACTTGGCGCTCCGGTACCGAGAGAGAACAGCAGAGAGAACAGCAGAGAGAACAGTTTATGACTAGGGTGGCTGGAGTCTTTGGCAATTGTTTGTGCCTTCCTCTGACACGACCTGGTATAGAGGTCCTGGATGGTAGGAAGCTTGGCCCCAGTGATGTACTGGGCCGTATGCACTACCCTTTGTAGTGCCTTGCAGTCGGAGGTCGAGCAGTTGCCAATTACTTTAGATTTCCTTACACTGACATAGTGACTGATGTGAGTGAAAGTTGGAGTTACAACAGGTATCTCAGCTTAGTATTTGGACCACTGAGTATGGGCACACTGGACAGAGACTGGGACAGCAAGGGCATGACAACATACATATGTTAAAGAAAAGCTTCCATAGATCAGTGAATAATCAATAATATGACAATATCCTGTTAGGATACTTGGGTTCAGAAACCTCACTCCTATACCCATACAACATCAATTAAATGGAATCACGTATCATGTCATATACTGTTTGGTCTAAAAATCTGTTATCGTTATGGTCATGGTGATATGGGAATGCTTTGACTAAAGTCAGTAAAGTAAGTCTCAAATAGTCTATTGAAAGTGTGTAGGGCTATAAAGATGTTAAAATGTGGCCTCAAGTGAATCCGACTAGATATACAGTTCTATGAATTTATATTTTTTCAATAAATGTGTAATGACCATAGATTGGTCTCAGCCTGTTATCCAGTGAAACCTTTAACCTCAGGATCCACACTTCCGCATGGCTGTCTCTGACAACTGCACAGGGCCGCCGTTAGCGATAACATCATGAGGTTCAGGGGTTATTACGCCTGCCGGTAGATCAGAACCAGATGTCAACTGCTTCTTCTTATTAAAGCTGGAGACAGGAAATAAAGGGAAGAAGAAAACACAGGATTCAAAATACACAGACACAGACAAACACACACCAGTTCTTTGTAAAGGTTATGCAAAGGCCAGACAGGTTATAGAAGACCAGCGCAGGGATTCATTTAGTTACCAAATGACACGACTAGCCTGTCTAATCATGCTGACTGATAATGCTGGATGAGTCTCAGCCATAAATAGCTGGTTATCAAACAAGCTACAAACAAGAGTTAAAAAATAATCAAATTGAGTAAATTACCATCATGATTGACACATACTGTAAATACTACAGCAGTCTTTTAAAGCCACATGAAGAAGCCTTAGGATAATAATTACTATAGACAAGTTTTGTCAAACCTATGGAACCTAATGTTGTCCAACCAGGGATAAGAGAGGAACCTACTGAACCATACACGGTTCTTAACTCTGGCATTGTTGGGTACCACAATGATACAGCGATACACAGGCTATGACTACATGTATTGTTGAAATTTGTCTTTTAAAACTAGATTTATTCTTTTAGTCATGGATGATGAATGTGTTTGGATAACTGCATTGAACTTAATTGATCTGCCAATGAAAATGTACACTCCTCACTGTCCAAATGCTGGCTGAGAGATAAGCACTGCAAGGCTTTCCACCAAATTAAACAATCAAAAAACTGTTTTGATTATTTTTTCAAGCAAAACATTATTGAAATAACATGTCACAAGATACTATCATTGGCATGGATGTATAGCCTATGTACCATTACTTCATATCCACAGGAGGCTGCTGAGGGGAGGACGGCTCATAATGATGGCTGGAATGGCGTGAATGGAATGATACCATCAGATTCACATGAATAATGTGTTTTTGTAGTACAGTGGATCTGCTGTTACCAAAACAGTTACAAAAGCACGCCAAGCCCGTTACATATTGCAGATTATTTTAGAGGTGAAGTAAAGTACAAACATTAGATGGTAATTAATTTATTGCATATTCAAATGTCAAAGTCACACAACCGCAAAATGCATGCAAGGCGCCGTTACAACCTGCCAGCGAATGTTACACAGACCTTCTCACAATACCAATAAAGCAGTTTCCTTCAGGATATTTGTATTTCTAACTTCAATATATACACCTAGATTTCACTTTAACTTAAAACAGTTTCAAATAGCGAGACAAACATTTACATCACACACACACACCAATTCTCAGTCTTTCAGGGCATTAGAATAATCATCTTTACTTTTTACAATAAAAATAAAACAGGACATTTGAAATCACCAGGGATGTAGGACAACTACTAAAGAGGACACTCATAAGCAATGTGAAGTGTGGGGTTGAAGGTACAGGACTAGGCCTCAGAGACAGCTCTAGTGTTACAACTCAGCATTAAACTACACAACTACAGCTACTGTATAGTTAACCTCTGCAATTTCTCAAAAGGTGCTAACTAATGAAGTGCATCTCTTATACATGTCATTCATATTGGATAGGACCTTTCCCTCTGCCTGAACAACTGCTACTCTGATGTCTACTCCTAAGCCCATAACCAACCACTAGAAGCTTGTCTATAGCTGAGAGGTTGAATAGGTATACGCTATCTGGTGTGTAATTAGTGCAACCATGGCCTATACTATGCTAAGATAAATTATTTTCACCATATTTCTTAAACCTATCCAACCCATTTAGAATTAGACCTACACCTTCAGCTCCACTTCTTTATTTTTCACACAAAACAAGAAAAACAAAGAATCACTAGGAGAGGGCTAATAGGAGGGCTCGAGTGTTGCTGGGCAGACCTTAGTCCAACCTGATCTTCTGATTGGTCATCCTGTAGATAATGCTGTCATATCCTGGGTCCATGTTCCACAGGTTGTATGAGATGACGATAACAGCCAGGGCAAGGATGATCATCAGCCACAGCACGATGTTGAAGATCACGGCATACTCAAAGTTATACTTATAGGCCAGGTTATAGGGACTGCCAGGGTTACTCTGCAGGGGGTGAGAGGGATGCAGAGAAGATTTGCATCCATTGAAACCATATCTATGAATTATGAAGATCCAAATATAAAAACAGGCTTAAGATTTGTGTAATAGCATAAATGTACATAGATCTACGTATAAAAAAATATTAAATGCACTCACAATTTGTTTGGACTCCAGGATTGAGCGAGATTTCCTGGTAAGTGGAGCCTCAAAGTTCTTCACTGTGACAACCTCCACCACCGCGCTGTCACCATAAAGACCAAACAAGTCCTCACCAAACTAAAGCACAGGAAGTTGAGAGCCGTAGAACAAAGAAATTGTGGGAAAACACCACAGTTGGTCTATATAAACATAACGAGATAATGTTTTTATGGTAATCGACACTGAACCAAAATATAAACACACCATGCATATAATGAAATCAGTCAATTGAAATTAATGAATTAGGCCCTAATCTATGGATTTCACATGATATGCATCTGTTGGTCACATACCTTTAAAAAAATAAAGTAGGGTCGTGGATCAGAAAACCAGTCAGTATCAGGTGTGACTAGGGCTGTGGCGGTCACAAAATTTCATCAGCAGGTGATTGTCAAGCAAATATCAAATCAAATCAAATCAAATTTTATTAGTCACATACACATGGTTAGCAGATGTTAATGCGAGTGTAGCGAAATGCTTGTGCTTCTAGTTCCGACAATGCAGTAATAACCAACAAGTAATCTAACCTAACAATTCCACAACTACTACCTTATACACACACACAAGTGTAAAGGGATAAAGAATATGTACATAAAGATATATGAATGAGTGGTGGTACAGAACGGCATGGCAAGATGCAGTAGATGGTATAGAGTACGGTATATACATATGAGATGAGTACTGTAGGGTATGTAAACATAAAGTGGCATAGTTTAAAGTGGCTAGTGGTACATGTATTACATAAAGATGGCAAGATGCAGTAGATGATATAGAGTACAGTATATACATATGAGATGGGTAATGTAGGGTATGTAAACATTATATTAAGTGGCATTGTTTAAAGTGGCTAGTGGTACATTTTTACATAATTTCCATCAATTCCCATTTTTAAAGTGGCTGGAGTTGAGTCAGTATGTTGGCAGCGGCCGCTAAATGTTAGTGGTGGCTGTTTAACAGTCTGATGGCCTTGAGATAGAAGCTGTTTTTCAGTCTCTCGGTCCCTGCTTTGATGCACCTGTACTGACCTCGCCTTCTGGATGATAGCGGGGTGAACAGGCAGTGGCTTGGGTGGTTGTTGTCCTTGATGATCTTTATGGCCTTCCTGTGACATCGGGTGGTGTAGGTGTCCTGGAGGGCAGGTAGTTTGCCCCCGGTGATGCGTTCTGCAGACCTCACTACCCTCTGGAGAGCCTTACGGTTGTGGGCGGAGCAATTGCCGTACCAGGCGGTGATACAGCCCGACAGGATGCTCTCGATTGTGCATCTGTAGAAGTTTGTGAGTGCTTTTGGTGACAAGCCGAATTTCTTCAGCCTCCTGAGGTTGAAGAGGCGCTGCTGCGCCTTCTTCACAACGCTGTCTGTGTGGGTGGACCAATTCAGTTTGTCCGTGATGTGTACACCGAGGAACTTAAAACTTTCCACCTTCTCCACTACTGACCCGTCGATGTGGATAGGGGGGTGCTCCCTCTGCTGTTTCCTGAAGTCCACAATCATCTCCTTTGTTTTGTTGACGTTGAGTGTGAGGTTATTTTCCTGACACCACACTCCGAGGGCCCTCACCTCCTCCCTGTAGGCCGTCTCGTCGTTGTTGGTAATCAAGCCTACCACTGTAGTGTCATCCGCAAACTTGATGATTGAGTTGGAGGCGTGCATGGCCACGCAGTCGTGGGTGAACAGGGAGTACAGGAGAGGGCTCAGAACGCACCCTTGTGGGGCCCCAGTGTTGAGGATCAGCGGGGTGGAGATGTTGTTACCTACCCTCACCACCTGGGGGCGGCCCGTCAGGAAGTCCAGGACCCAGTTGCACAGGGCGGGGTCGAGACCCAGGGTCTCGAGCTTGATGACGAGTTTGGAGGGTACTATGGTGTTAAATGCTGAGCTGTAATCGATGAACAGCATTCTCACATGGGTATTCCTCTTGTCCAGATGGGTTAGGGCAGTGTGCAGTGTGGTTGCGATTGCGTCGTCTGTGGACCTATTGGGTCGGTAAGCAAATTGGAGTGGGTCTAGGGTGTCCGGTAGGGTGGAGGTGATATGGTCCTTGACTAGTCTCTCAAAGCACTTCATGATGACGGAAGTGAGTGCTACGGGGCGGTAGTCGTTTAGCTCAGTTACCTTAGCTTTCTTGGGAACAGGAACAATGGTGGCCCTCTTGAAGCATGTGGGAACAGCAGACTGGGATAAGGATTGATTGAATATGTCCGTAAACACACCAGCCAGCTGGTCTGCGCATGCTCTGAGGACGCGGCTGGGAATGCCGTCTGGGCCTGCAGCCTTGCGAGGGTTAACACATTTAAATGTTTTACTCACCTCGGCTGCAGTGAAGGAGAGCCCGCAGGTTTTGGTAGGGGGCCGTGTCAGTGGCACTGTATTGTCCTCAAAGCGGGCAAAAAAGTTGTTTAGCCTGTCTGGGAGCAAGACATCCTGGTCCGCGACGGGGCTGGTTTTCTTTTTGTAATCCGTGATTGACTGTAGACCCTGCCACATACCTCTTGTGTCTGAGCTGTTGAATTGCGACTCGATTTTGTCTCTGTACTGGGACTTAGCCTGTTTGATTGCCTTGCGGAGAGAATAGCTACACTGTTTGTATTCGGTCATGCTTCCGGTCACCTTGCCCTGGTTAAAAGCAGTGGTTCGCGCTTTCAGTTTCACGCGAATGCTGCCGTCAATCCACGGTTTCTGGTTTGGGAATGTTTTAATCGTTGCTGTGGGTACGACATCGTCAATGCACTTCCTAATGAACTCGCTCACCGAATCAGCATATTCGTCAATATTGTTGTTGGACGCAATGCGGAACATATTCCAATCCGCGTGATCGAAGCAGTCTTGAAGCGTGGATTCAGATTGGTCGGACCAGCGTTGAACAGACCTGAGCGCGGGAGCTTGTTGTTTGAGTTTCTGTTTGTAGGCTGGAATCAACAAAATGGAGTCGTGGTCAGCTTTTCCGAAAGGGGGGCGGGGGAGGGCCTTATATGCGTCGCGGAAATTAGTATAACAATGATCTAGGGTTTTTCCAGCCCTGGTAGCACAATCGATATGCTGATAGAATTTAGGGAGTTTTGTTTTTAGATTAGCCTTGTTAAAATCCCCAGCTACGATGAATGCAGCCTCAGGGTGTGTGGTTTCCAGTTTACAAAGAGTCAGATAAAGTTCGTTCAGGGCCATCGATGTGTCTGCTTGGGGGGGAATATATACGGCTGTGATTATGATTGAAGAGAATTCCCTTGGTAGATAATGCGGTCGACATTTGATTGTGAGGAGTTCTAGATCAGGTGAACAGAATGACTTGAGTTCCTGTGTGTTGTTATGATGATCACACCACGTCTCGTTAATCATAAGGCATACCCCCCCGCCCCTCTTCTTACCGGAAAGATGTTTGTTTCTGTCGGCGCGATGCATGAAGAAACCAGCTGGCTGCACCGACTCCGTTAGCGTCTCTTGAGTTAGCCATGTTTCCGTGAAGCAGAGCACGTTGCAATCCCTGATGTCTCTCTGGAATGCTACCCGTGCTCGGATTTCGTCAACCTTATTGTCAAGAGACTGGACATTGGCGAGTAGTATGCTAGGGAGTGGAGCGCGATGTGCCCGTCTCCGAAGCCTGACCACGAGACCGCCTCGTTTGCCCCTTTTTCGGCGTCGCACAGGGTCGCCGGCTGGGATCAGATCCATTGTATTGGGTGGAAGGCAAAACACTGGATCCGTTTCGGGAAAGTCATATTCCTGGTAGGAACGATGATGAGTTGACGTTAATCGTATATTCAGTAGTTCCTCCCGACTGTATGTAATGAAACCTAAGATTACCTGGGGTACCGATGTAAGAAATAACACATGAAAAAACAAAATACTGCATATTTTCCAAGGAACGCGAAGCGAGGCGGCCATCTCTTTTCGGCGCCGGAAGTTGGATGTAGAATAACTGTCGGTCTCACTGTAATTTACCGTTAATTAAACACATCATCTCCTGGCTTCCACACAAGACACTGATGCAGCACTTTGGAACATCTACATTTTAAAAAGTCTAATAAATCCATGAAATATAGCCTACAGCTTAACAATACATTTATATAGATTTAGATTTATTTTAGATAGGTCTAAAGAAGCATGATATGAAGAAAATGTAGACTATTTCAGAACAGACTAACATACTGAGTTGTCCTTATGTTAGGTACTGATCTGACTATGCCAAATGGCTGTGGGCTACACTAGTTCATTTAGCAGACAAGATCTGCTTAGAATTCCGCGGCATTATTTTATAGTATGAAGAATACAACTGAACAAAGCTGAATAAAATAGAAAGAATATTTTCTCCAAACAATTTGCGACTATTCTGTGTTGAGCGGTTAACAAATAAATAGGTACTATTATATGCTATTAGTTATTAATGTAACTTTAGTTGTTCTACAAACGTTGGGCTATATGTTTTGATTTTTAGTACATTGTAAGGCTGCATGGCGCGACTCTAATGATGATTTGAAAAAAGTTGCTTGAAAGGCATAAGCTCTGCTTTGTTTTTTTGCGCAGGTTGTAGATACTTCATCAGTCTCTCATTCACAATTTGACAAGCACTTAATAACGCCTCAAATTTCACGCCGGCATCCCCTTTGTGTGGCCCTAATGCACCCTAAAAAAATCCATGCCTTTTGCGGCCATTGTGCCCAACAAGATTAATATTCCAAACATAGTCTGGAACAGTTGGTGATACAATAGATCCCAAATTAATACAACTAGCATCAAAAATGCTTTTATTATAAAATATGCATTTTTATGGTGAAAATGATCTTCCCCAAACTTGAAACTCACACGCTGCTTATGTATGCCAGTTAGGCTCTACACCCCTTGTAAAGCAGATTAATGTGCTTAATTTTAAATAGTTATTTGGCCACTTTAGTTGTGATACAAAGCGTATGAAAACATTTAGGCCTATGGGCTAGGCTACATGAGGTGTGTGACTACGATTAGAAAAAGTCACAAAAAAAGGCATTGTTTCTTATGCTGGGCATCATTCACAAGTGATAATATATAATTCACAAGTGATAGGCTAATATAGGTCACCCATCAGACTATTCTTGATTTAATCTTTTCTTTGCATATACTAAATAATAAGGGAAATTTGTTTTGATTTAAAATGGACCATTATCATGCACAACTCAAAACAGTGGCAGCGGGAAAAATGCACTTAAATAGCAAATGGAGAACGCTTTTCCCACGGTTCATTTTCATGCCAGCCAGGTAGGCTATACTCCTCTGGTAAAGAGAAGCTATGTGCTTAATATTAGGAAAGTTGAGAAATAAATATAGTAGGCTTAGCTTATATAAAGCTGATGGGATCCTCCTCTTTTTATTAGAGGCCATCACTCTGTTCTCACGCAATTGCATAACAGAGAGAAATGTTGCGCAACATGAGCTCTCATGAAGTGTTTGATTAGATTTTTGATTACATTTGCATTGATGTCAGAGTGACAATAGAGTACTGAGTACCAGGCAGTTAGCAAGTTTGGTAGGCTACTAATGACCATCAACAGCATCGTTCACGTGGAATTTGACTGCCTTCATGACTGGTGACCACCGGTGTGGCGGTAATACGGTCACCGCAACAGCCCTAGGTGTGACCACCATTTTCCTCATGCAGCGTGACACATCTTCTTCACATAGAGTTGATCAGGCTGTTGATTGTGGCTTGTGGAATGTTACCCCACTCCTCTTCAATGGCTGTGCGAAATTGCAGGATATTGGAGGGAACTGGAACATGCTGCCGTATACGTCGATCCAGAGCATCCCAAACGTGCTCAATGGGTGACATGTCTGGTGAGTAAGCAGGCCATGGAAGAACTGGGCCATTTTCAGCTTTGCATTATGATGAAACGTGATGGCGGCAGATGAGTGGCACGACAATGGGCCTCAGGATCATCACGTTATCGCTGTGCATTTAAATTGCCATCAATAAAATGCAATTGTGTTCATTGTTTGGAGCTTATGTCTGCCCATACCATAAACCCACCGCCACCATGCACTCTGTTCACAACATTGACATCAGCAAACCGCTCACCCACATAAAGGCATACACGCTGTCTGCCATCTGCCTGTACAGTTGAAACAGGGATTCAACCGTGAAGATCACATTTCTCCAGAGTGCCAGTGGACATCAAAGATGAGCATTTGCCCACTGAAGTTGGTTACGACGCCAAACTGCAGTCAGGTCAAGACCCTGGTGAGGACGACCAGCACGCAGATTAACTTCCCTGAGACGGTTTCTGACAGTTTATGCAAAAATGCTTTGGTTGTGCAAACCCACAGTTTCATCAGCTGTCCGGGTGGCTGGTCTCAGACGATCCCGCAGGTGAAGAAGCTGGACATGGAGGTCCTGGGCTGGCGTGGTTACACGTGGTCTGCGGTTGTGAGGCCGGTTGGACGTACTGCCAAATTCTCTAAAACGAAGTTGGCTTACGGTAGAGCAATGCATATTCAAGTCTCTGGCAACAGCTCTGGTGGACATTCCTGCAGTCAGCATGCCAATCTGTGGCATTGTGTTTGGCAAAGGAGAAATGCACACTAACAGGGATGCAAAATGTCAGGGCTCTTTGATTTCAGCTCATGAAACCAACAGTTTACATATTGCGTTTATATTTTTGTTCAGTGTACATAAATTGATTTTACAACCATAAACCATTGCTTTCTGTACTTGGCCATTTAGGAGTAAGTCACACCACTAAGACATGTTATGAATACAGAGTATGGGCATTCCCCCTTGTGCTTACCTTCTGTAGGACATTGGCCAGAATGGCAGTGGCGTCTTGGTACTGAGAGGAGTCCTGTCCGTAGCGACGGCCCAGCTCCTCCAGGCCAGACAGCTCCAGGGAGTACAGGTCAGGGGAGTGGTCCTTGGCCAGGTGCCTGTGTCTCTGCAGCTACAGGAGTGTGAGGGGGGTAGACGATCAACATTAGCAGCTAATGAAGAAGCAGAACATGCTGTGAGGCTCTGGGGATGGCACTGCTGTGCTCAGATTTAAATGATCCAATCCCCCTGTGCCCAACAAATGATATATTCAGAGTCTTACCAGGGCAGTGATGTCATGTAGAACCTGGACCTCAGACAGGAAGAGCAGATCAGCCTATAGGGAGAGAGAAAAGTCAGAGGTCAACATTTGAAGTGGTCAACCCTTACCATTCTTGTTCACTTTTACAGGGGACACAGACAGAACCAGCACTATTTATGCATGTTAGTGTTGCATGGTATACCGGTACCACGGTAATATCATGGTATCAAAACGCCATGATATTTATGATACCAACATTTTAGAACGCCGTAGTAACGTTTCATATGATACTGAGCTAAGGAACCCGCTGGGGCAGTTATAAAACATGTATTAAGTCAGTTTATAAATTATACAAAAAAAATTAAGCAACAGCAACTATTCTCTTGTATGTGCCGGTCCAATAATGTCCACTTGACTTTCATGGGCCTATCACGTGGCAGCAGTGATCTGCCAGCCGTATCCCCCATCATTTACATTTTAGTAATTTAGCAGATGCTCTTATCCAGAGCGACTTACAGTAGTGAGTGCAGACATTTCATACTTTCTCCGTACTGGTCCCCCAGTGGGAATCAGACCCACAAAACTGGAGTTGCAAGCGCCATGCTCTACCAACTGAGCCACACGGGACTCACCTGCATCATTCACCTGCTTCTCTCAGTCTGCTCATTATTCCTCCATCAGTTAAAAAAAATATATTTAACCATGGGGGGGGGGGGTGCAGACCCTGATAAGTCTTCTGTTGTTACATTTGTACATTGGAGCAGCACTCAGAGCAAGCAAAGTTTGTACTCCGTATATAATTTCATCCCTGGTATAACCAACAGCACAGGCCAGTCATAGGCTTTACAAGTTTGTTGTCACACACCAGTGCCAGAGAGGAAAAAACTTTGTGACAGTCATCCTCGCAGCTTAGAGAAACAGCTTGTCTTTGCTCAAACGGGGGAAAAATATGACTCATTAACAGAGCTACCTTTTTTTCTTCCCACGTGATTTTGTGCACATTTGATATAATTTCACAAACCATTTCACAGGGCGTTTTAAACTAATCCCAGGCCGCTAATGGCTTTGATCACAAACAACTTTGTTCAGTCATGTTACCTAGCTAGTTAACAACAACAACAACCTGGTAACAACAACAACAACCTGGTAACAGCAACAACAACCTGGTAACAGCAACAACAACCTGGTAACAGCAACAACAACCTGGTAACAGCAACAACAACCTGGTAACAGCAACAACAACCTGGTAACAACAACAACAACAACCTGGTAACAACAACAACCTGGTAACAACAACAACAACAACCTGGTAACAACAACAACAACAACCTGGTAACAACAACAACAACCTGGTAACAACAACAACCTGGTAACAACAACAACAACCTGGTAACAACAACAACAACCTGGTAACAACAACAACCTGGTAACAACAACAACCTGGTAACTTGACACTAGGTCTAGGTAAATTTGATTGACACAGGAAGAAAGGAAAAGTGTCTGCTACTCTTGAGATGTGCTTCAAAGGTATGATTCATATGGTCTAATGTAAGCCTAAACTATCACACAGTTCTTTCTGGTACTCCTTACATTCTGTTTGGTGTCTAACGTTTCTTAAAGTTGGGAGCCGTGTGTATGTTTGTGGGAGAGAGTGTGTGTGTTTATGAGAGAGAGAGTGTGTGAGGGAGGTAGAGTGTGTGTGTGTCTGTATGTATGTTAACTGAAGAGTAAAGACAGTTTCATGCAATGTTTTCCCCCTTACTGCTACAATGAAAGCAGATCATTATGTATGGATATTCCTTCCTCCCATTCCACCAGCCAAATCACAGGTAGGCCTTTCAAATATCAGCAAATCAGCCATTCTACGCAGTATTCTATTATACAGCGAACAGTGTGAAGTTAAATTCAATATGTGTATTGAGTAGAAGTGTAAATATCAGTGAGTTTGTTTTGCACATGCGCATCACGTTTAGAAAACGGGAATACGTGCTGGGGACGGGGCAAACAGAACGCTAGGCCACTGAATTTTTTACCCTGTTGTATTGCAATACTAGTCAGTATCATGATACTTGGCCTGGTATCGTTAGTATCGTGACGAGACTAATGCATGTACCTCAGCATTGCGGCTGAGGGAGTTGAGTGGCAGGGAGGCGAGCACAGAGCCATCCTGGGAGAGACGAGCACGAATCTGCTGCAGGGTCACAGGCAGGTCCTCAAACACAGCGTTGGCCTTTCCCAGCATGTACAGCCTCTGTAGACACACATACAAAGGACAACATTACCATGACCTGCACATACCAACCCTCTGTATAATAAAACACAGCGACACACACTCAGGTGCTCATCCAATAATGTGCTGGTGCATACAGTACCTCCTCGCTAGGGGCCAGCTGGAGCACCACAGGAGTGTCCTCAGCAAAGAGAGTGTGAATCGTCTCAGCCACACTGTCCAGGGTGAAGGGCACCGGCTGCAGGAGAGGGAACAAGAGATAAGTTATTAATAATAGAGCTTCTGTGAAAAATCTGATTAAAAGGAATCTCACAAAACTTTGCTACTCCCCAACCACCACCTTACTGATTGGAACTGGTCACACTCACATTCTCCAGGGGGTAGGAGGCCACACTCTGGGGCAGGGCCAGGCTGTCCACCCCCCTCACCACCACCAGCACATTGGCCCTGGGACGCTGGAACAAAGGACCTGCCCGGAGGCCTGGCCAGGAGAGATCCTACACACACAGACACAATACACAAGATTTTAGTATATAATATACAACAAAATAGGCTTGCACACCTACACAAACATTGGATCAGTGTGTGTACCTCCTGGACGGAGAAACCCATAGTCAGAGCCACCATATCTGGAATCTTCTCCCCTGATATCGGCCAGTCTCCCTTTTGGAAGGACACATACTCAGGGGCCTGCAATATGGTGAGGCTGTCCCCCTGAACACCTGAGGGAAAACAGAAGGAACAAATCTATAAACAACTTCCAATAACGTCTAAACAGCAAAGGTCATTCCATACTGTGTGTGGAGGGGACACAAGGGCCACATACCTAGCCATATCATAAGACCATGGAGGATAATCTAGGTCGGTTCTGACAGTATAGTGTTGCTATTTGGTCCCACTTGACTGTTAATTAAAAACAGCGAATTACACTGTTTAATGAATGGCAGAGCCGGGCAACAGTAGCTAGTTAGCCGGAGTCTCGTGACTGGGAAAGCAGAACAATGTTTGAGGAAGTTGAGTGAATCAGATTTTGGTATGCCGTCTGTCACATGATACTGAACTGGCTAGTTGCTCCCCTGAGAGTCTGGTTAGTTTGACAGCTAAAAATGAACCGATGGATGGCTAGATATTGTTGTTCATAACAACAAATGGGGTCAAACTGCGGGAAATGGCTCACGTTAGCCGGCGATTATGTCGTCCCACTCCCAGCTGGTGCGGGTTGCTGGCTGTCAAATTGACGTTAGCTAGCTAGCATCCTAGGGCAATTAGGCCCAACAAGCAGTATCTACTCATTATACCACCCTATTTAAAGTGGAAAAAACATGGCTTTCCACAAATGATTGCTTACTATCTTTCTATCAACAGGATTGGAAGTGTTTTTCCAAGTCGTATTATCTTTTCTTCAGCAGTAACTAGCTAGCTAGTTCCTGTATTTAGCTAGCTATCATTTTCAAGCAGAGAACTCGCTACTAGTAACAACGTTATCTGCATGAGATCATTTCCAGAAAACCATCTAGATCAGTAGGTAAATAATCAGAAGATTTCCATCTCTTATACCTGACGTAAAAGCTGAGCAGAAGATTAGCGCTACGGTGAATAAAGACTCCATCCTTCGGCGATTTTCCAGCGACATCTTTCTCCTTGCTCTAACGTAAATCAACTGACTCGCTTGTCCCGAAGATGGTAGCAATGCATGATGGGTATGAATTGGTAATCTGCAGAATTACATTGATTGATTTCTGCAATTATTTTCATTGTATGGCTATTGCAATATGGAGCTCATTGTCTCCGTACTTTTACATTTTCAGTAATGAAAATCAATACCACAAGCAGGGGCTATTCGATATACTGTAGTACAGTGGTCAGCCAACCTTTTCTGAGTTTACATCACTTTGTGAGTCAAAATGCAAACCGAGATTTACCCCTCAGATTTTTTACACAATATAAAACATATTAATCAATGCCACATTAACCAATTAAAAACAGTTCTGTAGCAATGAGGTTTGTGCAGTAGGCTACAGGCCCAATACATTATCACTGCATATTGGCTGTGCTTCAATTGCCCTCCAAATGTTGTTCTTCTTAGACCATTTTGAAATTATATTGAAAAAATATGCTGTGAAAAAAAAAGCTGTCCCAACAGCAGAGTCCCTCCCAACAGTAGTCCCAACACCTTACTACTGCTACACCTGCCTATCAGCGGAGCCTTGTCTGGCTGCGAAACAGTTCATTCAGCCTCATTTACTGCCTTTAAAAAAAAAACATAGCTGATATGGCTGACTTGCTTAAACAAATGTGGTTTCTACTGACAATTGAGATGTACAAACTATGGCATAAGGGGACGACAAAACGGATAACAGGCCATCCGTAATTTCAATTAAGATTAATGAGTGAGCTAGGATGGACGTAGTCAGTATAACTATTTCTTCAGCACTTTTGAAAAAAAAAAAATTACTTTTTTAATTTAACCTTTATTTAACCTGGTAAGCTAGTTGAGAACAAGTTCTCATTTACAACTGCGACCTGGCCAAGATAAAGCAAAGCAGTGCGACACAAACAACAACACAGAGTTACACATGGAATAAACAAGGGTACAGTCAATAACACAATAGAAAAAAAAGAAAGTCTACATACAGTGTGTGCAAATGGCGTGAGGAGGAAGGCAATAAATAGTTCATAGTAGCGAAGTAATTACAATTTAGCAGATTAACACTGGAGTGATAAATGAGCAGATGATGATGTACAAGTAGAGATACTGGTGTGCAAAAGAGCAAAAAAATTAAAAACAATATGGGGATGAGGTAGGTAGATTGGGTGGGCTATTTACAGATGGACTATGTACAGCTGCAGCGATCGGTTAGCTGCTCAGATAGCTGATGTTTAAAGTTAGTGAGGGAAATATAAGTCTCCAGCTTCAGCAATTTTTGCAATTCGTTCCAGTCACTGGCAGCAGAGAACTGGAAGGAAAGGCGGACACCTAGGTATTTGTAGTTGTCCACATATTCTAGGTCAGAAGCGTCCGGGGTAGTGATGCTAGTCGGGAAGGCGGGTGAGGGCAGCGAACGGTTGAAAAGCATGCATTTGGTTTTACTAGCGTTTAAGAGCAGTTGGAGGCCACGGAAGGAGTGTTGTATGGCATTGAAGCTCGTTTGGAGGTTAGTTAACACAGTGTCCAAAGAAGGGCCAGATGTATACAGAATGGTGTCGTTTGCGTAGAGCTGGATCAGGGAATCACCCGCAGCAAGAGCGACATCATTGATATATACAGAGAAAAGAGTCTGCCCGAGAATTGAACCCTGTGGTACCCCCATAGAGACTGCCAGAGGTCGATGAAGACGGCTGCACAGTACTGTTTTTTATCGATGCCGGTTATGATATCGATTAGGACCTTGAGCGTGGCTGAGGTGCACCCTTGACCAGCTCAGAAACCGTATTGCACAGCGGAGAAGGTACGGTGGGATTGAAAATGGTCAGTGATCTGTTTGTTAACTTGGCTTTCGAAGACTTTAGAGAGGCAGGGCAGGATGGATATAGGTCTATAACAGTTTGGCTCTAGAGTGTCATGTACAGCAACAGAATTCAGAACATGGGCCGTTCTTACAGTTTTCTCCCTGTACACCAAGTGAGAGCTGTAGGATAAATAAAGGGGGCATATAAGCAGACAATGAAAGCTCTTACAATATTCAATGATTGCATTTCTCAAAAACAGGTTATAGGCTACATGTGCACCACCAAGTCAGAACAGTAGGTGAAAATACGAGGTGAAAATAGACCAAATTATTAGGGTGAGGCACATGGGCTACTAACAGCTTACTGCACAACATAAACAGTATTACTTTCTTAGCTACAGTATACATATCTCCCTGGCATATTACATCATTTATGCAGCAGCATACAGTACATTTTTGGACTCACCTTGTTGTGCTGTGCTCACTTGAACAGGAAGGTGGTGCGGCGGTCCTTTGTGGGCAAATTCTGACATCAAACTTTGTCATCAAAGTCTGGCATTCTCTGGATTTATTGTGCTTTCAAGACAACTAGGAACTAAAAAAAAAAAAAAAGTTGATTCATGATGACGTCAGTGATCTTCAGGTCATAGCTCTAGAAAGAGGGCCGAGTTCCGTTTTTACAATTCCGAGTTGGATGAAAGTTCAAAACGTATTTTCCCAGTCGTGGCTCGTTTTTACAGAGTTCCCAGTTGTCTTGAACTCACTAAAGTCACTAAAGTGTTGTTTTGAGCCTGGCAGGTAGCCTAGTGGTTAAAGCGTTGGACTAGTAACCGAAAGGTTGCAAGATTGAATCGCAGAGCTGACAAGGTAAAAATCTGTCATTCTGCCCCTGAACAAGGCAGTTAACCCACTGTTCTTAGGCTGTCATAGAAAATAATAATTTGTTCTTAACTGACTTGCGTAGTTAAATAAAGGTACAATAAATAAATAAAATATCATGCTTCATTGACAGCATGTTGAATGTTTATAATTTTAAACTAAGAAAAGAGACCCTTAGTCTTAGACTTGGGACCACACAGCCACTCCACTGAATAGCAGGCTAGTGATTGCTTTGCAATGCTTGCAGTTAGCCACGGACTCCTTCCAAACCGCTCATTGTTGAATTTGCGATTTCCAACTTGTTGTGTAGTGTTTATGACCAATGGCCGATGAGCACCGATACGTTTGATCTATAATTTCTCTTCATTATTTCTCTTCATATTACAAGGATTAAAAAGGATTTGCCAGTAGATTGTCGACTTGATTCATGACTACTAGCTAAGATTTTGAAAGTATGATGTTGACATGATCAGTCCAATCAAAGCTACTGTAGATATAATGTGATTTGACATAATTTTATCTGTGGCAAATGAACTTGAGCCTTCTTGAATGGGCACTTCTAATGTAATTCTATGGTAGCACCCAAGGGGCTAGAATTTTTTAGGTCTACCCTAAGACTTGGCGGTGACGTAGTGTCCCCATGAGTGACAGAACACTGGGCCAATCACGGCGCAACACTCCATATTTTCTGCTGGCTTGCCCCACCACAGAAAGCACTGAGCTGGGCTGAAACACCTGCATTTTGGAGCTGTCTTACTCAAGAAAACAAAAAAGAGACCATGTTTGTATGCGGCTTTATTAACTCAATGATATATATATTTTTTTTTTTACATTGTTTGCAAACTGATATGTGACACGTAGTAATGCCTAAAAAACATGCAAAACAGGACTCAAAACAGGTGGGGCTCTGCCCTGCTCTGAATGATGGGTCGCCACTGCAGTCATTGCAGCTGCAGTACTTGCTGTAGCAAGTGGAAATCGTGAGAAAGTAAAATAATATATGTTTATTAAGAATGAATGTACTAATTAAAACAGCAGCTATTTTCTGTAGCCTATTCTTAAGTCTCTCTCTAGTAATGGTTTTCGAAGTTTTGAAATCTCACAGTATCAACTTTGCTGTGCCTTCCAGGTTTCTTTTAACCGTCTATGGCTCAAGGAAATGTGCGTTCACGGTGATCTGGGCTATCTGATTGGCCAGCGGTAGGCACTTGGTTTACTCTCTGGGTCTGCAGGGTAGGCGGAGTTCTACCTTCAGACACATGAGGGGTTCAAAATGGGAACGCTTTGCCTCCCCGGCGCTAGGACTGCTGAATCAAGTGCGCCTACCACCAACAGCGCGAAACGAATAAAACAAATAGGAACACAAAGCTTTATCGTTGGGTTTTTTACAGAAATGTTAGGTGATCGACTAGGAATGCCTTGGAGATCGATCAGTGGTTGGGTGACGGTTGCGGTAGTACAAAACATCCGTGTTCACTTTCTCTTCACCTGTAATATCAAGTACATCCACTGGGTGGGGGTATATGAACATACATGAACCAACCAGGGTCCATATAGGCCAGCGATTGGCAACTCCAGCCCTCAGGGGCCAGAGTGGTGTCACTTTTTCCGCCATCCCTAGAAAACACAGCTGATGAAACTAATTGTGTTCTAGAGTAAAGGTCATGATTAGTTGATCATTGGATTCAGGTGTGTTAGCTGGAGTTGGGGCAAAAGTGACACCAATCTGGGGACTGGAGTTGCCATCCCTGATTTAGGACTACTAAGGATGTAACTCCAAGGATTTGTGAATGTCAGGGTCCTATTCTGAATGTAAAGTCATTTTTATTTAATTTTATGGTCAGCTTTATCCCATTTGATGTTCAATCATTTACTTTCTTTGCAAACGTGTCACCTCCACAAAACAGTATCTATTAAAGCTGTGTGTTTATCCAGGCTGTTGGCTTCATTTGGCTTGAGGGAGTCTTGTCTTGTTCCTGAGTAGGCTACTGCATCTCCCCTCCACTCCCTTATCCTTGAGCATTCAGGATGGGGCTCAGAACGGTCTAGCTACATTAAACAAGTATGCAAGTATGTGTGCAGGTGAAATATTGAAGCAGCACAACTTTTGCACCAACTGTCTGGAGGTCTTTGTAGGTCAAGACTAGACAGATTGGGTCTAGAAAAGCCAGGGACATATATGCCTTATGTCCAACGCTTAGATGGGTCCATGTAAGCCCTTCAATAATAATCACATAATGAGAAGCAAAACACTCAGAATAACTTTATCTTGCAGTTTTTAAGATTTATTTTAAAGCATTTTCTTTGTAAAATATAAATACAAATGAGATATTTTAATTGCAAAGTTAAAACAAAAAAAAGACCCATCAAACAGTAAAACTGATACTGTACTGCAATAGCCACCCTGTTATGTACAAGCTCTGTGCTGAAGGGCGAATATCTTCTCATCATCTTTAAAACGTTCCTATTATACAAAAAACACATCTCTCTGCAGTTTAGCAAGTGAACTTAGAGACTAAATGAGAAGCAGATTGAACACAGGTTCAAAACAGCCCCTGAGGGTGAAGAGGGCGCTAAGTCTGTCTGAGCAGACCAGAAAACTATTAGAAGAGATCGTCAACGTTTGCTTCCTATCAACACAAAATGTCACATTCAAAAGCGCAGCCTCAGTGCTCAGACTGTACACACACTGCCGTATAAACTGACACACACACATAATGTACTGTTTAACACACATACTGTACACACACAAACAGGGGCGTCATGCACCCAAAAAATGTGAGGGGGCACAAAGTGAGTGAGGATTGGTTGTGGGTTGGTTTGGAGGTGGGCTAGGACCCCCTATCCTGAAGTTGGAGAATGTAGCATTTTTCAAACACCTGAAACAGCTTTTAAAAAATTAAATCTGGAGCCATAATCATTATGCTTAATTCTATGTAAAAACTAAAAAAAAGTATATTTTCTTTCGGCATATCCTCCTGACTGGCGGTTCTTTTTTAAAAAGAAACTAAATATGCTTCTCTGCATCTCTGATTAAATCTTGTTAAAAGATTGAAAGGAATGTGAGTCTTATTCAGTACATTTAGTTATTGTTTGCTTTTCTAAAGTCTACCAACGGTGCCAGCAGGCATGCTAGATAAAATAGTTAGACAAGCTAGCTATGGCTTCTTGTTAGTGAGTAATGAGGTTGGTAGATTGGGAACCTATTTGCGCTAGCTAAAGCCAACTTCATAAAACAGCCAAGTGGCTAGTATTACAAAATATATATATAATAATACAAAAAAAATATATTGCAATTTGGATTTATTTTTTCATAACAGGACAAATCTGAGAGGGAACGTGCCTCTGTGACATGGGCATGACGCCTCTGTACACAACCTTTCATTCATGACAACACCACACTTTGAAGGATAGAAATTGAGAAAACATTTCCAGATATATTTATATATTTATACATATATTAATACATTTATAAAAAATAAGACCATTGTTAAGTTACAGTCGTCTCTCCATCTTCACTTGATGGACATACATATTCAGTCTCTGCTGCTCTGTCTGTACTGTGTCCAGCACACAGGTACAGAGCAGGGGTTCAATCTCAGATCTCAGGGCGGTGGTCCTATTCATTCACCCATTTTAACCCCCCACTGTAGAGCAGGGATTCAGAATTCAAGGTCAAAGTTCAGGTCACGACCTTCTGTTAGCGTTAGCCTTAGCTTTAACATGAGTGCTACCATTAGTCTTAGCGCTAATGTTACCTTTAGCCATAGCCCTAATGTTCCCATTGACCTTAGCGTTAACGTTACTGTTAGCATTAGCCATAGCCCTAATGTTCCCATTGACATTAGCCTTTTCGTCAACATTAGCGTTAGCCTCCGGGGGTTCGTCCCAGCGGTCGTCGAGGCACTCCAGATTAGAACCCAGCAGAGCGGCCAGTTCAGCACTCCCCTCCACCAGGTCCAGCAGCTCCTTGCTGTCAGGCTGGAAGCCCTCCAGCTCGTCTGGGCAGGAAAAGAGCTGGGAGAGAGATGCCTGGCGGTAAAACTCTGCCTCGGCCATCGTCACCACCTCCATGTGGGGGAAGGAGGAGCGGAAGGACCGGGCAGACATTCGCAGCCGCCGGAGAACATCTGAGAGGAGAAGCCAGTTCCTGGGCCTGAGGAGGTGACGAGAGCGGGAGAGAGAGGGTTAGATACGGCACCACAGGGATTCACAAGAGTTGAATAAATGACCTTGGTTTATCTGTCACTTTCATCAAACTCTCTCTCTTATTCTGTACCACTCTGTATTCCTCCTTCCCTCTTCCCCTCCTATCCAATCAGATTGATCTGTGTGTGTACTCACCCCTGCGACAGGGACACCTGGATGTTGTAGCAGGGGAGGAGGGGTCGGTCGGAGAACTCAAACTCAAAGAGCTCCCTCCTGTCCTTGTCCTCCGGCCCTGGGGGGTCCGCCAGTATGTCACACACACTGCCCTCCTCTAACGACTCTGAGACAGAGAGAGAGATACACAATTAGATTAACACACAAACACACCACTAAGGACTGAGAGATACACAGTTAGATTAACACACAAACACACCACTAAGGACTGAGAGATACACAGTTAGATTAACACACAAACACACCACTAAGGACTGAGAGATACACAGTTAGATTAACACACAAACACACCACTAAGGACTGAGAGATACACAGTTAGATAGATTAACACACAAACACACCACTAAGGACTGAGAGATACACAGTTAGATAGATTAACACACAAACACACCACTAAGGACAGGGAGATACACAGTTAGATATATTAACACACAAACACACCACTAAGGACTGAGAGATACACAGTTAGATAGATTAACACACAAACACACCACTAAGGACAGAGATACACAGTTAGATAGATTAACACACACACACCACTAAGGACAGAGAGATGCACAGTTAGATTAACACACTCACACACCACTAAGGACTGAGAGATACACAGTTAGATTAACACACACACACCACTAAGGACAGAGAGATGCACAGTTAGATTAACACACACACACCACTAAGGACAGAGAGATGCACAGTTAGATTAACACACACACACACACCACTAAGGACAGAGAGATGCACAGTTAGATTAACACACACACACCACTAAGGACAGAGAGATGCACAGTTAGATTAACACACACACACCACTAAGGACAGAGAGATGCACAGTTAGATTAACACACAAATACACCACTAAGGACAGAGAGATGCACAGTTAGATTAACACACAAACACACCACTAAGGACAGAGAGATACACAGTTAGATAGATTAACAAACAAACACACCACTAAGGACAGAGAGATACACAGTTAGATAGATTAACACACACACACACCACTAAGGACTGAGAGATACACAGTTAGATTAACACACAAACACACCACTAAGGACAGAGAGATACACAGTACATACAGAGTTATATTACACACTCAAAACACACACACACACACAAATAGGCACAGCACTGAACTCACCACACACAGCGCTGCCATAGAATTCCCAGTAGATTTCTGGGTCATCATTAGAGCGGCCCTGCAGGTCAGCAAAATAATCTACAGGGAAAAGAGAGGGAGAAACAGTACGTTAGGTGAGAGAGACAGAGAGAGAGAGCGAGAGACAGACAGAGAGGGAGAAACAGTACGTTAGGTGAGAGAGACAGAGAGAGAGAGCGAGAGACAGACAGAGAGGGAGAAACAGTACGTTAGGTGAGAGAGACAGAGAGAGAGACAGAGAGGGAGAAACAGTACGTTAGGTGAGAGAGACAGAGAGAGAGACAGAGAGGGAGAAACAGTACGTTAGGTGAGAGAGACAGAGAGAGAGAGCGAGAGACAGACAGAGAGGGAGAAACAGTACGTTAGGTGAGAGAGACAGAGAGAGAGAGCGAGAGAGAGACAGAGAGGGAGGGAGAAACAGTACGTTAGGTGAGAGAGACAGAGAGAGAGAGCGAGAGAGAGACAGAGAGGGAGAAACAGTACGTTAGGTGAGAGAGACAGAGAGAGAGACAGAGAGGGAGAAACAGTACGTTAGGTGAGAGAGACAGAGAGAGAGACAGAGAGGGAGAAACAGTACGTTAGGTGAGAGAGACAGAGAGAGAGAGCGAGAGACAGACAGAGAGCGAGAGAGAGAGAGCGAGAGACAGACAGAGAGCGAGAGAGAGACAGAAAGAGAGAGCGAGAGACAGACAGAGAGCGAGAGCGAGACAGAGAGAGAGAAAGAGATAGCTGGCTTGGTTCATGCCAAGGCTACAGGAATCTGCTAAAAATGAACCGCACATACACTCTCTCTCACACATATCACACAGATCCGTAAACACACACAGAGATTGGCACACACACTGAGTACATGTGCGCACACACACACACACACACACACACACACACACACACACACACACACACACACACACACACACACACACACACACACACACACACACACACACACACACACACACACACACACACACACAGAGAGCAAGTGAGAGCTGGGCTGAGTGCCAGTACTGAGGCGTTGGGCGTATGGCGTGTGTTTGGAGGGATTAACGGCCTCCAGATGAGTGGGACCAGGTGGAGGGAGGAGTACACACACACACACACACAATCTCGGTCTCTGTTTCACGCTCGCTCTCTCTGTAGCTCTCTCTGTCTATCATTCTAAACCTCTCTCCAGTACCTTCCTCTATATCATCTCTCTCTGTCGATCATTCTAAACCTCTCTCCTGTACCTTCCTCTATATCATCTCTCTCTGTCGATCATTCTAAACCTCTCTCCGGTACCTTCCTCTATATCATCTCTCTCTGTAGCTCTCTCTGTCTATCATTCTAAACCTCTCTCCAGTATCTTCCTCTATATCATCTCTCTCTGTAGCTCTCTCTGTCAATCATTCTAAACCTCTCTCCAGTACCTTCCTCTAT